>NW_026867956.1:0-40000 GCF_020745735.1 Hemiscyllium ocellatum | reverse complement strand
ACGTAGACATGCAGACACACACACACACACCCACACACACACAAACACACACACATACACACACACACACAAACACACACACAAGAAGTAATGTGTAAGGGCTCAAAAATACCCATGAGCTGAAGGGCTTACACTCCTTCTGCAATAAGTGACTAATTTGCCTTTGGCCATCTTTCGTAACACCATGCATTTATCCGGCGACAGTAGGCAGGCATTTCTGCGTGACGTCTTTTTTTTGAGTAGCTGAGAAAAATTTCTTGCAATTTCTGTAAGTTGTAATTGTTTCTGATGAACTCTTACACATTTTAAGCGAGACATCATTGAAAACTCCTGGTCGGGACACAATGGTTGAGGAGGGTCAGCATTGTCCATGTCCATCTTAATCTGTGAATACGCTCTTGGATTATATTGCAAATTACAGACAGAACTGCTTTCTGTCAACAAAAGATTTTTTTTGGAAGAATGAAGAAATCCTGAAAACTGAGAAATTCCGAGTCTTTGATGCACTCTTCTTATCGTGTAATAACATGGGGCTCAGCAAGGACATCACTTTATCATTTCGAACAGTGACCAACCGAGGGACAGAGAGAGAGAGAGAGATGAGAGAGAGAGGAAGAGAGAGAGAGACTTGGAAGAGCACGCCAATGGATTAATCCCTAAAACAACAGTGATGTGCCTCAGGGATCCGTGCTGGGCCCATTTCTCTTATCAGCATCAATGATTTTGATGAGAATGTATTAGGCGTGATTAATAAGCCCGCTCATCACCCTCTTGTCAAGAGGAAGAAAACGACTTTTATTTCAATGAGATGTGAATGCTCAGTTCGGGCACTTGTAATTTACAAATTAGTAAAGAAAGAAAAAAGAACGAGTTTAAAAGGGGCAAGATGAGACATGAGTATTCGTTGGCGGATATAATTAAGGAAAACCCTAAGGCTTTCTCTCGATATGCGAGAAATTAAAGAATGACGAGAATTAGGCTTGGGCCAATCAAGAATAGTCGTGGGAAATACCGTGTGGAGTCCAAAGAGACACTGGAAGCGCTAAATGAATATTTTCTGTCAGTATTCGCACCAGACAAAGATGGTGTGATCGAGGAGAATACTGAGACAGAATCCACAAGACTGGATAAATTAATGTTCACAAGGAGGACATGTTATCAACTCGAGCAAATGTCAAAATAGATAAGTCCGCCCGGCCGGATGTGATTTATCATAAGAATCATTGGGAAGCCAGGAACGAGTTTGGCTTTAATTTTTATGTCAGCATTTTCCACAGGAAAAGTGCCAGATTATTGGAGACTAGAAACTGTTCATCCCCTGATGAAAGAGGGAAGTAGAGACAACCTAGGAATGAGAGACCAGTGAGCCTGACTTCGGTTGTGGTTAATTTGTTGGAAATGGTTATAATAGAGACAATCCATAATCGTCTGGAAATGAATAAGCTGGTCAGGGATAGCCAACATGGCTTTGCCTCACAAACCTGATTGAGTTCTTTGAGAATGCAACAAAATAGTTGTATGAGGGAAAAGCGGTTAATGTAGTGCAAGTAAATTGCAATAAGTCGGTTAATCAAGTGCCAAACCATATGCTATTGTGCAAAGTACAGAGGCATGTGATTGGAAGTGCATTAACGGTATGGATCAAAAATTGGCTAGCTGAAAGAAGACAGCGTGTGGAGATTGATGGAAATTGTTCATCCTGGAGTTCACTTATGAGCGGTACACCTCAAGGATCTTTTTTACGTCCACTGCTGCTTGTCGCTTTATAAACGACCTGCATGACAGCGAGGAAAGATAGCTTGTTAAATATGCTAATGACACTAACTTTGGAAGAGATGTGGACAGTGCAAAATGATGGTGTTGGTTTAAGAGACTCTTAGGTCCGCTGCCTAGCTGAGCTGAGAGTTGGCAAATGGATTTTAATGTGGAAAAGTGTCAGGTGTTTAATTTTAGAAGGAGCGACAGCAATGCAGAGTTCTCGACTTATTGTAAGATTCTTGGTAGTGTAAATGAGCAGAGAGATTGCAGTGTCCATGTACATAGATCCACGAACGTTGACACACATGTTGATGCAGTTGTTAAGAAGACATATGGTTTGCTGCTTTTATTAGCAGGGGAATTGAGGTTCAGAGCCATGCGGTCATGCTGCAGTTGTACAGCACCATTTTGCAGCCACACTTGTGATATTGTGTACAGTTCTAGGCACCTCATTATCGGAAAGATGTAGAAGCTTCGGAAAGAGTTCAGAGGAGATGTCCGAGAAAGGTGCCTGGTATGGAGGGAAGGTCTCACGAGGAAAGACTGGGGGACTTGTGGCTGTTTTCGTTGGTGAGAAGAATTGACGTGGATTTGTTAGAGAATTACAAGATGATCAGAGGGTTGGTCGGGTGGGCAGTGAGTACCATTTTCCTTGGACGGTGTTGGCTAGCAGGAGGGGCATTGCTTTAAATTCAAGGTTGACAGACATAGGACAGCTGGGCGAGTTAGTGTCTTTACTCAGATAGAAGTAGGGGCGTGGAATGCACTGCCTGCAACAGCATCAGGCTCGCCATATTTAAGGGCATTTAAATTTTCATTGTGCTTTCATGTGAACGAAAATGGTTTGGTGGAGTTTAGACGTTCTTCAGATGGGCTTCACAGGTCGGCACAACATTTACCGCCGAAAGGCTTGTAATGTTCTCTATTCAACGGTCTGTGACACTTAAAGAAAAAGTATGTTGAACGATGACGAAGATTGTCAGAAATGGAAGCAGAACTTTGATATCTTGGGAACTGGACCGAGAAATCGCAAATGATGTTTAGTATAGATAAGTGTGTGGTCTTGCATTTTGGAAAGGCAAATCAAGGTCTGTGTTTCATAGTGAATGGTTGGGCCTTAGGGAGCGGATTGCCACAGAGGGACTTTGGATTTCAGGTGCACAGTTCTCTGAAAGTGGAGTCACAGGCAACCAGGGCAGTGCAGTCGAATTTTGGAACACTTGTCTTCTGCAGTCAGGGCACTGATACTGAAGTTGGGAAGTCATGTTGTACAGGACACTGGTGAAGACGCACTTGGAGTATCAGGTCCGGTTTTGGTCACCTTTCTATAGGAAGAATGGAAATAATCTAGAAAGAGTGCAGCAAAACTTTACAAGGATGCTGCCAGGTCTCAATGGTCTGTGTTATCGGAAGAGATTGGACAAACTGGGGCTATTTCATTCAAGCTTAGGAGATTGAGTGGGTGTCTAATAGGTCTTGAGAGGCATAGGTGGCATGAATGCAAACAGTCCTTTTCTCAAGTTTGACAGTCGAAGAAAGGAAGACTCAAATTAGATGTTAGAAGGGAAAGAAGGAAAAGGAACTGAGGTAAACCTTTGTTATACATTGGATTGTTTGCATATGGAATGAGCTGCCAGTGGACGTGGTTCAGGCAGGTATATCAACAACATTCGAAAGTCATTAGGGCAAATACATGGATGGAAAAGGATTAGGAGTATATGAGCCAGATGTAAGGGAAATGGAGTTACCGTGGATTGACAATTTATTCAGCATGGACCAGTTTGGATCAAAGGGCCTGTCTGCATACGTTAGGATGCTATGACTCGATTATAGAAAACCCATTGAACAGGGATGCACAATAAAACAAATTAATCAAAACAGACACGAATGCACTAACACAGAGAGACAGAATCACAGACATAGAGGCACACTGAAACACAGACAAAGACACATGCGTAAAATCATAAATGTACACCGAAGCATAAACACAGAGGCTGAAACACGCACACCAATAACAGATCACACGCCTCAGACACACACGTCAAATGGAATGTTCACGGAAACAGCGAGATATACAAACTTACTCACTATATGAAAATAGGGACAGCGATTCCCAGTTTTCAACATATCCAACAACACATATTACTTAAGTAATCTCTCTCTCTCTCTCTCTCTCTCTCACACACACACACACACACACACACACACACACACACTCACACACACACACACACACACACACACACACACACACACACACACACAGAGCCAAGTCGTGCACAAATGCTTTGCAGATTCAGAATAACGTCGAAAAATGTGACGTCATTGTCTTTACTTGGAATCAAAAGTAGGAAGACCAATTATATTTATAATGGCTGTAAATTTAGAGAAGCGTTAATTCAACAAGAGTGTGGTATCTTGTATCTGTGTTTTCAAGATGAGATTCGTATGTTCTGTGTGGGTTTGTGTGTTCGGTATGTAGTCCATGAGTTAACATTTGTGTCCACGCATTCAGGGTGAGATCGATGTGTTCAGCGTTGACACTCAGGGTGATTACCTCCTGAAACTCATACATTCCGCACCAATTCCCCCTAACTTTCCCGAATCTGTGGGGCCCAAAGGGGTAGAAGGCCGAAACCCCATCTGTCTCATCATGGATTTACCACGAAACGCATGTGAACTTATACACAGGCGAGTAACCAATGCAGTTTAATTATATCCTGGAAACTTGGGGTCGGGGAATAGCGAGTGGGTATTGACATAGATTAAAGGTCATGGGAACTACACCTTCACACAAAAGACTGAATTGGTTATGCCCACTGCTGGAGGTTGGCAACCATCTCCCCATTACGGAGCTCGCATCTGTTGATGTAGCAGTGTGTGGCCCGGGTTTGTCTTGGATGGAGAAAGGGTATGCTGCAGTTCCAAACTAGGTTGACATCTGTTATGGAGCAGGCCATAACGAACTTCGGAATATTTTTAGAAGGTAGACTTGAGTGTGAGTTTTGTGTTAGGCAGATGTTTTATGAAGATTAGATTAGATTAGATTACTTACAGTGTGGAAACAGGCCCTTCGGCCCAACAAGTCCACACCGACGCGCCGAAGCGCAACCCACCCATACCCCTACATTTGCCCCTTTACCTAACACTACGGGCAATTTAGCATGGCCAATTCAGCTGACCTGCACATCTTTGGACTGTGGGAAGTGCAGTAGCAGAACAAACCACCCGGCTTGATCCATAACAAAACTTATTTTAACATTACAGTTGAAACATGAATAAACAAAAGGAAAAAGTTACATAACTTCACGTACTTAGAAAACCAAACGCCTCCGACACAACTTAACGCAGGAGCTATTCCAATTTCCACATCATCCCATAAACACACCATTTACCAACAGAAAATCCAATCTAAGGTTCATTTAGGCAGGAGATATTTCCGAGAGGAATGTGATAATAAACAGTTTTTGAAGCACGGAAACACTTTCCCTTGTAGCTGCTTCTCGTTACCAGTGATTTTCACACAACCTGCCAATACTAATGCAAACGAGAAAAAAAAAATCGTGAATTGGGAGAACTGGCCTCTTCCCTCCCATTAATGAAGGTAGCCATCCCCAGACATATCAGAACCCCAGTCTTTCCCAACCCATTTCAACATAACCAAGGACAATGTTACGTTGTTAAAGTGGCAGCATCCTCAGCAAAGCAGCATCATTCCTGAACATGACAAAGTGAAAAAACATTGCTGACATTGTCCATCAGATCAACTCCCCCATCCTCACTCCCTCTGACAGAGGGTATCATCAACCCAATTACCTCTCAGGTTATCCTTTCAAGCCGTAACAAATTATGCCCCCTCGGAATCTTCCGAGTTGGCCCCCTTCTCACTCCTTCAGTAATTATCGCCCCTTGTACTTCAATGGTGTTACCATAACTGAATTACTCCCTGCCAACCTTCAACGTCCTGAAGTTTGCCATTGCGAGAGAATCTAAACATTGCCCTTTGATGTTCAATGGTGTCACCATTATTGTATACCTTGCAAGTACCCTCCCCCGCCTCCCAGCCATCAATTATTTACATTCAGATGATTCAAATTGAGCCAGAAACTAAGTTGGAGCAGCTATCTGAATATACTGGCTAAATAAGGATTCAGAGGCTAGGAATCCTGCTGTGCCTTTCTCAGCTCCTTACTCTCCAGCTCCGCATCTCCACCTCCACTCCCCACAAAGTTGGTTCATCTTCGACAAGGCACAAGTGAATAGTGTCGAACCCACCTCTTTGTATTTTTGTAGCTGCATTTACACGCAAGAATCTCGACTGGATCCATGACAATAAAGCCCACTTGATTCGCAATACATCTACACATATCCACTCTCTCAGCCACAAAGGCTTAGTAACAGTGTATACCATCTATGACGCAGTGTAATAATTTACCAAAAGTTCTTAGTTAGCACCTTCGAAACTCACGTTCATTTTCATCGAGAAACACAAGGGCAGCAGACAGATTTGAGCACTATCCTCTGCACTTTCCCCTCCAAACCACTTACCATATTGACTTGGAAATGTATCACCATTTATTCAGTGCCGTTCGATCAAAATTGTGCAAGTCCTTCCCTGATGGAGTGACTGGTCTACCCTGAACACATTATTTCAAGAAAGCCGCTCACTGCCACTTTCTCACCGGGGCAACTACGGAGAGCAATACCTGCTGTCTGACAAAGCCTTCCAAATCCCATGAATGAATTGGATGAAGTGTGAATGAAATATGTAGATTCTTCCTTCGCTTTCAATCAAACAAAATCCTGTACCTGCCTCCCTGCCATGTTGTTGCTGCTCTGTCTGCGGTACACGGACTGAGGCAGTTTGAGAAGGAGTTCAGCCCCACTTTCTTCAAGGAGTACAACTGGGGATTGGCAACAAACGGCGGAACCGTCAAGACCGCAGGCCAATATCTTGTGAATGAAAAGTAATGAAGGGTGAGTGAATACAATGGTGCTGTGGTTTCAGACGGACCTGTACGTCTGATATCGTTTTGCCCTCCCCCACTCTGTCTTGCTTCAATTTCAAGAACTGACGGTGAAACAATTAACTTTATACAAGCATTTAAGCTGTGTGTAAGAAGCAAGAATCCTGACGCTGGCAGCCGAACTTACAATCAACAAAGAGATCACACTGAGCTTCTCTCTCTCTCTATCTGTGTTGTTTATTTTCTGTTCACATTTTATTCTTATTTCTCTCTCCCTCTCTCCCCTCATCAATCTCTCATTCTCAATTCCTATCTCGACCGCCGCTGTTTTTATTCGCTTGCACTCGTCATTCAATACATGTTTTGTCTTTCTCTGACGTTCTAATTCATACACTCTCACAATCATTACTCAATGTCATTTTTTTTTCTATGTATGTCTCCCTCTCTCTCATTCTTCTCTGCCTGTTTTTTTAAATTTCTCTAACGTCTTCACCTTATTTCGCTGTCCCTCATTGCTCTCTTTTTCCAGCACAATTCTCTCTCTGTTGCGCATCACATGGCAACGCCTATACCTTTTTCTCTCAGCTCTTCATTATTCTCCCTTCTCTATTTCGCTTTCTAACCCCTTTTATCTTTATTCTGTCTTCCTCATTATTCTCTCTGTCTAACATTTCTGTTTCCATCTCCAATTTTTCTGTAATACTTTTATTTATCGCATTTCTTGTCGCTTCTCATCTCTTATCTTCTTTTCTCAATCTCGATTATGATTCTCCTTTACTCCCGCATTACTCACTCGACCTTTATTTTGCCCTCTCAATCTGTCTTTTACCCCTTCTTCTGGATGTCTTAACATTCTCATTGGTTCCACTTTTTGATGCAGTGTGAATCTCCGAGGCCAGCAGGATCGAAATCCGCAGCACACCTGGCTGGAAATGGTGTATGCTGTCTTCAAATTGTCAAGAAAACGTCACATCAGTTCCTGATGGATGCATCCACCTGTGGCTATTTACTTACCTTTCAGCCTCCTGCTATCAGTGTTCGCCTCCTCAAAATGCCACGTTGCGAGGAGCAAAAGCACAGCTTTAATCTACACCTTCAAACTTCCGCGATATCCCAGTGAGATCTATGAAAAACAGGAGTTACATTCAGCGGTTCAGAGTCTCTGTGGTGAATAGTCTCTGAAATTTTCCGCAAGGAACAGCACCGTCCGTACTTCTCTGCGATCTCTCGACTTGTTAAAGTGACAGTTCACAAACAGAGAACAGGCGAAATCGCATCACTGTGCAATCGCTAGGCTCAAGTACCCTGATAAGTATTAAAAACCTACCTAGAACACTCCCCTCTCCCTAAGCTAGCCACTCTGGATTCAAGTATAATCTTCGGCTTTTGATTTGCTCTATTCCACTTGTTACGGGCAGGATATGATTTCACCAGAGAGTCGGCTTAGTCGAAGAATGTCTCCAGCGTGATCAGGTTCTGCAAGGCAGTGATGCTGGAGAAGCTCAGTTTTTTATGAGAAGCAGAGAAGTTCGAATGAGGGCAAGAGCGAGATACATGAGCGGCATGGACAAGACGAGAAAACAGCTGGACTCCTTATCCGAACATGTAAAAGCAAGAGGCCACCATTTTAAAGTGAAAAGCAGGGGTACAGATGGGAGTTCAAAAAAATGTTTTCACACACAGGCTGGTGATGAGTCTGCAATGCTCTGCCTGGGTTGGTGATTGAGAAGGGAAGCATCACTACCGGAAAGTGTACTTGGATGAGCCACTTGAAACGTCTGAAAATTCATGTCTCCAGGTCAAGTGGGAAAGCGGGTCTGCTGGAGATCGTAATTTGTTTTGGAAGGGCAATGTGCCAAAGGGTCTCTGCTGTAATATTATACATTGCTCTTTAACCCTCTCAAAAAGCTATCACTGCTTACAGCAACGATCATCGTTGGAGCTCTTCCAGTTTCTTCATGGCACAGGGGAAATCCCGGGCAACGGCAGCAGTACTCGACTCCTGGTACGGCTTTGTGTGGTCCAGTATTCACTGATAAATACTCCCGTCAGGATGTTGTGACACAGTGTTAACTTTACCTCACCCAGCGGTCTAGGCTGACACTTTGTGTACAAAAATCGGATCAAATCTCAGGCAGGCACGAAGTTAGAGCAGAAGGAGTAAATACAGAATCAGGTCATTAGCCCACTGGGTATTCCCCACCCATAGATGGATTAATGTCATATTTGAATTTTAAGCAATATGGAAATAATAACTGCCCAAACCTGTTCACAGTGAGTCTTTTTAAAATAGTGTCCATCTGGCTCAGGTCAGGCAATGACGTCTGCAGTGAGCAAGCAGTCTGGGCATCACATGACTCCAGTACCACAGCAGGATCGACATTCGACTGCCAAATATGAACAATAGTCTGTTTTCTTGTTAAGTCGATTAATTCGTAATACCTTATCAATCAAAACATCTAATACTTTGACTCTATTGCCCATTTTGTACAACCTTCCATCCTCTTTCCAGGAGCAGAAAATTTAAATATTTCAATTCACGTGCCAACAGATTCAAGAGGAACGTTTTACACTTCAGTATCAGACCTCTGAGCAGACTACTGAAAGTCTCATCTTAATTTTCCTCTGCTGCTTCCCTGAAGCTGTAACTTTGAAATCTTCACTCTGCTATGTTACTATACTGTATTTGGATGGTATGACCTGCCTGTATGGCACGGAAAACAACCTTTTTCACTGTATAACAATACAGGTGACAATACAAATAAATCTACTCTAAATTTTTGCTGAGTGTATTGGATGATCTGGTCAATGTTTAACTGATTTACTGTTCCTTCCTTCATAGTAGAATCTAATATGTTAACAAGGACAGAAGTTAAGCTAACTATAGTTGTGTTATATTTGTCTCCCAATCTTCTCATGTAATGATCCCTTATTGCTGACATACTAAGGAGAGGAAAGAGAATATTGTTCATTCCTCCGTTAACAGACATTAAATGATGTACCCAGTCAAAACCGTCCACATGCTAAGGCACTTTTGTTTCACTTTCTGAAACTTCTACCTAATGTTACCCGTATGTTATTTCATCTTGTGAAATAATTACCAGGTTCATGGAACAGATTGATTGTCTGCTTGCAACTAAGTTATTAAGCTTTTCACGAATGAATCACAGCGTTATTCGTTTATCAAAGATAAATAGAAACTATGAGCAGGAATAAACCATTCAACCATTCGAGACTGCTACACCATTCAATGTGATATTGGCTGATTATTCAACATCACCTCTACTATTGCTTGATCTCGATGCACTTTGATAAATTGAGTTGCAAGAATCATTTCTAACTACTTTCAAACAAAGAAAAACATAGTTTTCTTCTTGACTGTTTTCAGTGGCAGATAATTCCACAGTCTCCCCACTTCCTTGGTCAGGAACGTTTCTGTGCGTCAGCCCTAAACGGCCTATCCTCGAGTTATCGGGAAAATGATTTTCTGTTTTCAACAAACATCGCCTGGTTAGAATTTATTAGGTTCAGGACATTGAGGCCCCTCAAGCCTCGTTCTGCCATCCAAAGAGTTCATGACCTGATTTTCTGAGAATATCGACTGTCTGCCCCAAAATGTCCAAGCCACAGTGAATATAATCCAAAACGATCACAGCTTTCTTCACTGAATAGTTGCATCAACTCAGGAATCAGTTTGGAACACTTTTCATGAACTGACTCCACAAACATTCTTCCTCAGATGAGGAGGTCAAAACAGGTGAAATAAAGAAGTTAACAATAGTATATTTGCTATATTATATTACCTTATCTTACATTATGTCATGTCATATTACATTATACGATTTTATATCATTTCATTATATCTGGGCGAGTCTTGAGAACGTTTGGTAGCTCCGGTTGACTTTCTGGATGTAGGTTTGCTCGCTGAGCTGGAAGGATCTTTGCAGAGGTTTCGTTACCATACTAGGTTGGATGTTCAGTGAGTGTCCGAATCAAGAATCATTCAGAGACTCACTAAAGATATTACTTGGTATGGTGATGAAACGCCTGAAAATGCAGCTTCCAGCTCAGCGGGCAAACCGACATCGATATTATATCATTATATTTTGTTATTATATTACATTGTATTGTATTGTATCATATTATATTTTGTTATATTGTATTATATTATTTTACATCATATTATATTATATTATATTATATCACATCAGCCGCAAGAATCGTGACTGTACCTCAAAATCGTTCATTGATTAGCACAATAGCTCAGTACTTAGCATAACTGTCTCAAAGCACGAGGACAACTGGTTGTGTGGATTTTCCGTATTCACATGATGACTGTTTGCTTTCCTCTGATTTCTCTGGTTCCCCTCCACACTTTGAAGATGTGCAGCATCTTTGGATTCGCCATGGGAAATCCAAGTTTAAAGGGAGAGGATGAGCATGTCGTCTGCTCGGGATGTCCTTCACAGGGTCGATATGAACACGTTGGCCCTACGTTAAATTATTTTTGTATACACTGTCGTTTACTGATCACCGATTGAATACATCAAATAGATCACTCCTTGACATTCTATATTCAAGGGAATGCGGGCATCCTGATAAAATAACCCATGAAGTTCAGACATTATTCTTGTCGGCCCACAATTTACTTGCTTGAATGTTCATATCACCGTTCTGAGATCCGGTTCGCATATCTGCTCAGAGTAGTCCAAATCATGTGTTAGCAGAGTGTTGTGAAATCGCAGCAGATCTTCTGTGCTCTCCTGCTCCAGTCCCCGAGTTGAAGCCAGCATTGCTTCTGCTGCCTTGATTATTTTCTGCAAAATGCCCCCAATCAATCCTGTTTACATTCATTCACTCCCTTGTAGAATCTTTGTTATTGGTCTAAAACCCCTGGTGAGAAAACGAGTGACATGTCTTCTTGTAATAAGTAACACATAAGATTGATGTAGGAAACAAACAAAACGTGCTAAGCTTCTCCAGACGTTCGACTTAAAACCTTATGAGATGTAGATTCGAATGGCATCGAGACAGAAGGACAAATTTGAATTCATTAAAATTGTGGAAGGAATAGTGGCTTAATGGTAATCTACTGAGAGTCATTTTGGAAAACTTCCTCAGACTCCCCGAGTACGCTTGAGGGACGGATATCTGTCAGCAATTGAATCCAGACCGGCAGCATTGTGTTTACTATCCGCTATACTGTGTCCGCAAGTCATGCCCATCTCCCAGCACTGCAATTACCACTGACGTTCCGTGTCTGTATACGTGACTACACACCCACAACATTGTGGTTACCAATACTACGTTCTCCTTTTGCATGTGACTCCAGACACACAGCGTCACTGATGTTGCTTTATTTCTCTGGAGCGTCAGAGGATTCGCGGGCACCTGACACAAGTTGACAAAAACATGAAAGGCACGGTTCATGGCTTTCTCCCAGGATATTGGAGTCCAAATCTATACCACATGCTTTTCAGTGCGAGGGGGTAGACATAAAATGGGCAACTCTTTTTTCACTCACTGTATGGTGCGACCATTGAATGAACTGGCGGAATAAGTGTTGGAGTCTGCTACAATTACAACAAATAAAAGACACCTGAGTGACACTTTAAATAAGAAATGTTTGGAGGGATATGGACCAAATATTGGTGCATGTGATTCGATAAATTTAGGATATTTGGTCGCCATGGGTGACTAAAGGTTCTGTTTCTTTGTTGTACATTTCTTTGAACTATGACTGTAGGCTGATGTCAATATGGCTACTATTGATCTACTCTGTCTCAACATCTCTTTCCAGAACAACCTTTTCTCACTCTGCATTTGACTCCAAACCAAAAGCACTCCGGTTTTCAGTCAACTGAACAATCTATATGTGACTCAGATCCACAACACTCTGTATACCACTAATCTGCTCTATCACTAATCTGATTCCAGACCAAAGCACTGTCAATATACTGACCTTCCCTGTATCATCATGAGACTCCAGACCCACAGCACGGTGATTACCACTGAACTGATCAGTACGGGTATCCAGACCCATGGCATCTTCGTTACCACTATATGCTTTGTATCTGTGTCTCTGAACCCACAGCACTGTGAGTATCACTGTCCGACTCTGGCTCTACATGTGACAACAGAAAAAGAGCTCAGTTGTTATTTATGAAATGCTCTATCTCTAAATGCGAGCAAAGCCACACTGCACTGTGGTTTCCAGTGACTTGCCCCTTCTCTACGCATAAGTCCCTACACATAGCTCTTTGGTTACCACTCATCCGCACTGTACCTGCATTTTAATCAGATGCACAGCAATGTGGTCAGTACCCACCGGCGCTGTCTGTACAAGTGACTTCAGACTCACAGCACTGTGGTTATGAATGATCTGCTCTGTGACTACAGGGCTATAGCACTGAGTGCACTATTGACCACCTCTGTCTCAGTATGTAACATAGGGAAACAAAACTGTGCTCAGAAATGATCTCCTCTGTTTCTGCACGTGACTCCAGACGCTGAAGACGGTGATTACCACTGTCTGATGTTGTTTCCATACGTGATTCCAGACCCACAGCGCTGTGGCTACCATTGACCTGCTGTCTCTACATTTACCAACAGACCCATAGCACTCTGGTTACCACTGACGTGCTGTGAATTTAAACGTGACTCTAGCTCACAGAACTGCAGTTCGGACTCGTCTGATCTGTCTCTGTATGTAACTCCAGACCCGCAGCTCTGTGGGTACCACAAAGGATTTATAAGGATATCGCCACGTTTGGCGGGTTTGCCAGTGAGGATTAGTCTTAAGAGGCTGATTCTTCCTGTTCACTAGAGATGATGGGTGACCTTATAAATTTTTAAAACATCATGATGGGCATGGACAGGGTGCAAAGTGTTTGTCTTTTCTCCACGGTAGGGGAGACCAAAACAAAGAGCCTCTGTTTCAGGCTTAGAAGGGTACGATTTAAACGAGACCGGAGGGGCAACTTCCTTTCACCGAGAGGATGGCGCATTCATGAAATGGACTGCCAGAGGAAGTGCAAAATACTGCAACAATTATAAAATTTAAAAAGCAGCTGTTTGCGGATTTGAATAGGAAGCAATTAGAGCGATATGGGGCAAATGCTGCCAAATGTGGTGAGATAAATTTCGGATATCTTTTCGGTATCGCCGAGTAGGAGCAAAGGTTGTTTTTTAACTTTGTCATTCTATGAGGCTAGACACACAGCACTGTGAATACCAATGGCATACTCTGTTTCTACATCTGACTCCAGAACCATATCACCGTATTTTCCCCTGACTTGCGCGTCCTTACATGTGACTCCAGACCAACACGACTGAGTGTGGCACTGATCTGCTCTGTCTGTAAATTTGATTCTATTCGCTGCACTGTTATTCCCACTGATACAGGACACAGGACTGCACAGCACACTAATGGGCCCACCAGCCTAAAATGTTGTGCTGAACATGACACGAAGCAGAACTAATCCCTTTTGTGTTTCCTTGCTTCGTATCTCTCCATTTCTTACATATTCATGTCCTCATCTAAACGTCCCTAAGTACCCGAATCGTTACTGCCTCCACCACCATCCCAGCCTGTGCATTCCGGAAAATATTCTGTTTTACAAACCTGCCCATCACGTCTCCTATGAACGTTCAAGTTTCTTATTTGATTGTATTCTCTCACTCTCTGCAAATTTTTGTCACTGTGAACTGCCTGGACTAGCCCTCATTTCTGATTGTTAATTACTTTGTCTCATGTAATATCAGTCACGTTCTAAGAAATGTTGTTACATCTTTGAAAAAAACTGGTGTACTAAATTTGCAATCGTTTAACAAGGGAAAAAGTCCTTAACAGTTTCTTGAAATTTCTGCTGCTTCATTCCGATACTTTCAGCAATAGAATAGATATATCCACACAGACTAATGTCAAACTGGCTTGTTTCTGTAATACTGAAATCAAAAGTAAACTTGAACAATTCTATCAGAGTCCTCGCAGTCCTTAAAAATGCAGATTACAAATAAAGAAGTGCATGCACATATTAATTGATGACATAAATCAGGCCCTTTCGTGAAAGACAGGGAAGGACCAAAGCTCTCTAAGACACATTTTACAGTCAAGGACAAGCTGTAATATAGTTTAATAATGTTTTCCCTTCGATGTCTGGACTCTATTACAATCAAAATGTAGAGATTCAGACATTAAGTCAACGGATTGTGTTTGACATTCGTGCAAACTGTCTTGTGCGTTGACAAGTGCAGCAGGTTGTGCCCATATCTGGCAATGTCAGGTAGTACAAGTGAATATAGAATTCCTCCTGCAATATCCAGCGCTTGCTTCTGTACTTGACTAAGGATTTCTCCCCGCCTCTCACTGTCAGATTCATGAATGTCTAACAGTATGGCATTCTGTTTCTGGACATGCACTCATTGCGGGATTCATTCTGTCTCTGAATCTTACCGGCTGTCAGTGCGTATGATAGAGTTCATTTCAAAGTCCCTGGTATTGGACGCGAGATTGAAATTCACTCAGCGCTCAGGTCCCTATTATTCTTTGCACTCCTGACGGATTATGTCCACGTATTTAATTTTTTTTCAGGATGGGACTTGGAATGCTTTCTCCAATAATTTCACACAAACGGAAGAAATGAAGAAACAGAATTTGGGTCTTTAAGTAACAGGATACTGAACGGTTACCATCTAAAAGTAAATAAAAAGAAAAAAAGTGGCAGCAGACGTGACAATTGGTTTACTCTGTCATGTCCCTGTCATGGTTTATTACATACTCGATAACTGTCAGATTATGCGTGAATTCTGCCCGATTGCTCAACATTAACTCGAAATGGCGGTGACTCTCGGTTCAATACGATCGTGCTCCAGCAAATGGTCGTGAATTCAAGTGAACAGCTCATCAGATTTCCAGAAATTCAGACTCAGCCAAGTGTGAAAACGCTGACGGAGATGTCTTCTAGAATTTGAAGCGGCGTGCCTTTCCTTTCAGGCTATTGTTTTAACTGTGAAACTTCCCGTGTCTGTCGACAGTGGGCAATCGTTGTGGGCAAGATTTCCACATCAAAATTTAATTCCAATGTCGCTGTTTTCATTGTTTAATTGAAATCATTTCACTTGCCTGTTCAGTGAATTGAATCTTAGATTTCCACCTTACAGATCGGATCATTTACCACAATAAGAACGAAAAACATTCTTTTCAATCCTGGCGTTTAGGTCACATATCGAATTGCGTCTTGGAAATGAAGGTGTGGTCAGTCCCTTCAGGAATATGACATGACCTGTTAGGACTGAGGGGCTGCAGACACCCTTCAGTCCTCTCGGTATGAGTATGGAAGGCTGACAGGGAACCGTTCTCTGTGTTAAGTGATTTCTCTTCAGTTTCTGTCTGCAATTTATCAGGCCTAGTACGCCAAGATTGACAAGTTTTGTCGAATTGCAGAAAATCTATCGAGCTTTAGTTTACTCCGATCTGCATCACACGATCTTACTTAATCAGCGTGTGTGTGGGGGCATGGGCAGGTCTGACTGTGTGGTATTTAAAAGACATCATCGAAAAAGCATAAGGGATTCCGTCAGAAAAACAAGTGCGCCAACACAAACATCCCAGAATTACTCACAATCACACACGCAAAACGCACAGACACACACACACGCACGCACACACACACAGGTGCCCACACACAGATGCAGATATGCACATACATTCACCGACAGACACACATATACACACTAGCACACACAGGCACACGCACACGAGAAGTAAGGTGCAAGGACGGAGACACCACAGTCTGAAACATGCCCTTGAGCTGAAGTGCTTATCCTCCTGCATTAAGTAAACAATTTGCCTTTGGGCATCATGGGTAGCACCATGCAATTACCCTGCAACTACATGCAAGCATTTCTGTGTGACGCCTATTTTGGAGAAGCTGAGATGCATTTTATTACCATTTCAGTAACTTGCAATTATTTCTGTTGGACTTTCACAGGTTTAAAGTGAGATATCATTGAAAACTCCAAGGGGGGACACAATGGTGCGGGATGGTCACCATTGCCCATGTCCATCTTAATCTGTTAATAGTCTCTTGGATTACATTGCGAAGGACAGACGGAATTGATTTCTGTCAACAAAAAGCTTTTCATTGAAAGAATGAGGCAACCGTGCAAACTGAGAAAGTCCCACTCTTCGTTGAATTCTTCTTGTCGTGCAATGTCATGTGGGCTCAGCAGAGGGCATCATTGCATGGTTTCCAATACAACAGTGACAAACAGAGAGAGGGAGAGAGCAAGAGAGAGAGAGACTTGGACCCAAAAGTCAATGGATTAATCCTCAAAACAACAGTGAGGTGCCTCAGAGATCGGTGCTGGGCCCATTACTCTTTGTTATCAGTATCAATGTTTTGGATGAGAATGTATACGACATGATTAATAAGTTAGCTCATGACTGTCTTATCAAGAGGAATAAAAAGACTTACATTGCAATGTGATGTAAATACTCAGTTAGGGCACCAGTGATTTCCAAATTAGCAAAGGAAGAACTAAAGGAATGTATTAGAAGAGCCAGCAGGAGACACGAGAAGTTGTTTGTGGATATTATTAAGGATTAACCTAAAGCTTTCTCTCGTTATCCCAGGAATAAAAGAATGACGAGCGTCAGAATAGGACCAAACAAGAATAGTACTGGGAAGTACTGCGTGAATTCCAAGGAGATCGGGGAAGTAATAAACAATTTTTTTTGTCAGTATTCACACTGGACAAAGATTATGTTATCGAGGAGAATACTGAGACAGAATCTACGAGTCTGGATAAATTAACGTTCACAAGGAGGAGGTGTTAGCAATTCTCGCAAATGTAAAAATAGATAAGCTCGCTGGGTCGGATGTGATTTATCACAGGAATCATTGGGAAGGCAGGAAGGAGATTGACTTTAATCTTTTTGTCATCATTTTCTACAGGAACAGTTCCAGAAGATTGGAGGATTGAAAACGTTTTTCCCCTGTTCAAGAAGGGGAGTAGAGACAACTCTGGGAATGAGAGACCAGTGAACCTGACTTCGGTTGTGGATAATGTGTTGGAAAGGGATATAAGAGAGAGGATCCATAATCATCTGGAAAGGAATAAGCTAAATAGGGATAGTCAACCCCTACTTTGTGAAAGATAGGTCCTACCTCACGAACCTGATTGAGTTTTTTGAGAAAGCAACAAAATAGGTGCATGAGTGGAAAGCGGTTAGTGTGGTGTATATGAATTTAAATAAGTCGTTAAATCAGGTTCCCCACCGAAGGCTACTGTGCTAAATACAGAGGCATGTGATTGGGAGTGATTTAGCGGTCTGGATCTGAAATTGGCTGACGGAAGGAAGACAGAAGGTGGAGTTGATGGGAATTGTTCATCCTGGAGTTCACTTACGAGCGCTATCCCTGAAGGATGTGTTTTATATCCGCTGCTGCTTGTCATTTTATAAACGACCTGCATTATGGCCCAGAGGAATGGGTTGTAAAAACTGCTAATGACACAACCTTCCGTGGAGTTGTGGATAGCGGGAAGTAATGTTGTTGGTTTCAGAGGCTCTCAGGTCCGCTGCCTAGCTGGACTGAGAATTGCAAATGGATTTTAATGCGGAAAAGTGTCGGATGTTTAAGTTTGGAAGGAGCAACTGCTATGCAGAGTTCTCAGCTTATGGTAGTGTAGATGAGCAGAGACATCTCGGTGTCCATGTACATAGATCCGTGAAAGTCAACACACACGTTGATGCAGTTGTTTAGGAGGCATATGGATTGTTAGCTTTTATTAGTAGAGGGATAGTCTTTCAGAACCATGGCGTCGTGCTGCAGCCGTAAAAACCCCTTTTGCAGCCCCACTTGTATGATTACAGATAGTCCTGGTCACTGCATTATTGGAAAGATGTAGAAGCTTGGGAACGCTTTCAGAGGAGATTTCCAAGGATGCCGCCTGGTACAGAGGGAAGGTCTTACGAGGAAAGTCTGTGGGACTTGAAGCTGATTTCGATGGTGAGCAGAATTGAGGGGGACTTGGCAGAAACTTAAAGATGATCAGAGGGTTGGATCGGGTGCACAGCGAATGGTTTTTTTTCCCTCAGACAGTGTTGGCTAGCACGAGGGGTCATTGCTTTAAATTGAAGGTTGACAGATATAGGACAGATGCCCGAGTTGCTTCCTTTACTCCGATAGCAGTAGGGGTGTGGAATGGATTGCCTGCAAGATTAGTGGACTCGCCAAATTTAAGGGCATGTAAATTATCATTGACTTTTCATATGGACGAAACTGGAATGGTGGAGTATTATTGGGCTGCAGATGGTTTGAACAGGTCGGCATATCATTGACAGCTGGAAAGCCTGTACTGTTTCATGTTCAAAGTCCTACGGCACTAAAATAAAAAGAGGTATGGTGGAAAGTGAGGAAGATTGTCAGAAATGGAAGCAAAGCCTTGATATCTTCAGAAGTGGGCCGAGAAATGGCAAATGATATTTAATATCGATAAGTGTGTGGGCTTGCATTTTGGAAAGTCAAATCAAGGTCTGTGTTTCATGGTGAAGTCGGGCTTTAAGGAGCGGATTGCCACAGAGGGACTTTGGATTTCAGGTGCACAGTTCTCTGAAAGTGGAGTCACAGGTAGCCAGAGCAGTGAGGAGGGCTTTTGGAACACTCACCTTCACTAGTCATGGCATTGATTATTGAATTAGGTAAAAATAATAACTGCAGATGGTGGAAACCTGATTCTGGATTAGTGGTGCTCGAAGAGCACAGCAATTCAGGCAGCATCCAAAGAGCAGTAAAAGCGACATTTCGGGCAAAAGTCCTTCATCAGGAATACAGACAGAGAGACTGAAGGGTGGAGAGATAAGTCAATTATCTCTCCACCTTTCACGCTCTCTGCCTTTATTCCTGATGAAGGACATTTGCCCAAAACGTCGATTTTACTGCTCCTCGGATGCTGCCTGAACTGCTGTGCTCTTCCAGCACCAATAATCCAGGACATTGATTATTGAAGTTGGGAAGTTATGTTTTTCAGGACATTGGTGAAGACGCACACGGAGTATTGTGCTCGGTTTTGGTCACCTTGCTGCAGGAAGGATGGTATTAATCTAAAAAAAACCTGCATCAAACTTTAACAAGGATGCTGCCAGGTCTCAGTGGTCTGTGTTATATGGTTGGACAAGCTAGGTCTTTTTTTCATTCGCGTTTAGGTGACTGTCTGGGTGTCTAATAGGTCATGTGAATGCAAACAGTCCTTTTCCCTGGGTTTGAGAATCGAGGAAATGAAGACTCAAATTTAATGTTAGAAGGGAAATAATAAAATGGAAACAGAGGTAAACCGTTCTTACAAATAGAATTGGTTGCATATGGAATGAGATGTCAGTGGACGTGATTGAGTCGGGTACATTAACAACATTTAAAAGTCATTTGTACAAATACATGGATGGAAAAGGATTAGGAGTATATGGGCCAGGTTTAAAGAAAGTAGGGTTAGCGTGGATGGACATTTTGCCCTGCATGGATCCGTTTGGATCAAAGGGCATGTCTGCATGCTTTAGGACTCTATGACTCGATTACAGAAAACCCATTGAATAGAGGTGCACAATAAAACAAAATCATCGATACACACAGGAATGCACTAAGATACAGAATCACAGACATAGAGGCACACAGAAATGCAGACAAAGACACATGCATAGAAACATAAATGCACACAGAAAGATAAACAAAGTGGCTTAAACACACACACGAAAAAAGCGCACCAAACGCCCGAGACACACACGTGAAATGGTAGGTTCACGGAAACAGTCACGTATACAAACATACACAACACATGCACATAGGGACAGATAGGCATACATATCAACATTTACAATAACAAATAACACCTAAGGAATTCCAAACACACACACACATTCAGAAACACATGGACGTTCACACACACAGACAGTCCCGGACACAGCTAGGTCGTGCACAAATGCTTTGCAGGTTCAGAATAAAGTGGAAACATGGAGCCTTATTGTCTTTTCTTGGTATCAAAAGTAGGTTGTGATGCTGACGCACTGCTGACACTGCCCATCAGCTCAACTCCCCCAACCTCACTCATTCATACAGAGGTTTTCATCAACCCAATTAGCTTTCAGGTTATCCTTTCATTCCTTCACCACTTATTCCCATTCATAATCTTCCGAGTTGGCCTCCTTCTCACTCCTTCAGGAATTGTCGCCGCATAAACTTCAATGGTGTTACCATAACTGAATTACTACCGCCAACTTTCAATGTCCTAAAGGTTAACATTACGAGAGGATTTAAATATTTCCTCTTGATGTTCAATCGAGTCATCATTATTGTACACCTCACACGCGACATTCCCCCCGACCCCCAGCTGTCATCTATTTACATTCAGCTCCTTCAAATTGAACCAGAAACTAAATTAGAGCAGCTAGCTCAATATACTGGCTCAATAGCGATTCAGAGTTAAGGAATTCTGCTGCGCCTTTCTCAGCTCCTTACCCTCCAGCTCCGCATCTCCACTTCCACTCCCCACAAAATTGTTTCATCATCGACAAGGCCCAAGTGAATAGTGTCAAAGCCACCAGTCTGGATTTTTGAAGCTGCAATTACACTCAAGAATCTTGACTGGATCCATGACAATAAAGCCCACTTGATTCACAAAACATCTCCACATATCCACTCTCTCGGCTCAGTAACAATGTGTACCATCTACAAAACGCACTGTAAAAAATTACCAAAATTCCTTAGTTAGCACTTTCGAAACCCACGTTCATTTCCATCGAGAAGCACAAGGGCAGCAGATGGATTTGAGCACTAACCCCGCACTTTCACCACCAAGCCACTCACCATATTGACTTGAAATATATCACCATTTATTCAGTGCCGCTCAATTAAAATTGTGGAAGTCATTTCCTGATGGACTTACTGGTTTACCCTGAGCACATTGACTTCATTATTTCACGAAAGCCACTCACGGCCACTTTCTCGCGGGGCCAACTACAGAGAGCAATATCTGCTGTCTGACAACGCCTTCCAAATCTCATGAAGGAATCGGATGAAGTGTAAGTGAAATATATCGATTGTTCATTCGCTGTCACTCGGACAAAATCCCGTAGCTGCCTTCCTGCCATTTTGTTGCTGGTTGGTCTGTGGTACACGGACTGAGTCAGTTTGAGAAGGAGTTCGGCCCGACTCTCTGCAAGGGGTACAACTAGGGATTGGCACCAAATGGCGGAATGGTCAATATCGGAGAGCAATATCCTTCCAATTGAAAAGTAATGAAGGGTGAGTGAATACAATGATGCTCTGGTTTCAGACGGACCTTCACGTTAGATGTCCTTCTGTCCTCCCCGACTCTG
Organism: Hemiscyllium ocellatum; assembly: GCF_020745735.1. Taxonomy (NCBI): domain Eukaryota; kingdom Metazoa; phylum Chordata; class Chondrichthyes; order Orectolobiformes; family Hemiscylliidae; genus Hemiscyllium; species Hemiscyllium ocellatum. The sequence goes on along the minus strand of NW_026867956.1, from coordinate 17,902 downwards.
TCTTGCTCCAATCTCGAGAACTGACTGTGAAACTGTTAACTTTATACAAGCATTTAGACATGACTGTAAGAAACAAGAATCCTGACGATAGCAGAAGAACGTAAATCAACAAACAGATCACACAAAGGTTGTCTCTCTTTATCTGTGGGTTGATTTTATGTTCACATTTTATTCTTATCACTCTCCCCCATCAATCTCTCCGTCTCAATTACTGTCGTGAGCACCGCTATTTTTGTGCCCTCCCCTTTGTCATTCAATAACTGTTTTAGTTTTTTTCTGACGTTTTTATTCAAACACTTTCACAATCATTACTCAATATCATTTTCTTTCAATTATTTTTTCCATGTAGGTCTCCTTCTCTCTCATTCTTCTCTCTGCCTGTTTTTCACACTGTCAAACCTATTCACCTTCTTTCTCTGTACCTCATTACTCTCTTTCTCAACCACAATTATCTCTCTGTCGTCCATTATACTGCAACACCTATCTCTGTTTTCTCTCAGCCCTTCATTATTCTACCTTGTCTCTTTCGCTTTCGAACCCCTTTTATCTACATTCTGCCTTCTTCTTTACTCTCTCTCTAACACCTTAACTTTTTGTCTCTTTGTCCTTCACTCCTGTCTCCATTTCTATTTTTCTCTGTAATTATTTTATTTATTGCATTTTTGTCGCTTACCTTCACTCCTATTCCTTTCTCAATCTCCCTTACCCTTCTCTCTTACTCCCTCATTATTCACTCTACCTTTATTTCGCACTCTCCCTCTGCCTTTTACCCCTTCTCCTGCATGTCTTAACTTTCCGCTTTGCTTCTACTTTGCGATGCAGTGTGAATCTCCAAGTTCAGCAGGATCGAAATCATCAGCAGGCCTGGCTGGAAATGATGAATGCTGTCTACACTTTGTCAAGAATCCTTTATATTAGTAACTGATGGATGCATCAACCTGTGGCTATTTACTTACCTTTCAGCCTCCTGCGATCAGTGTTCGCATCCTGAGGGGAAATATCCTAGGATTATGTGGGAAGCAAGAGAGGAAATTGCAGAGCCGTTGGCAATGAGCTTTTCGTCTTCACTGTCAAAGGGGGTGGTACCAGAGTACTGGAGAGTGGCGAATGCTGTGCCCCTGTCAAAAAAGGGAATAGGGAAAACCCCGGGAATTACAGGCCAGTTAGTCTTACTTTGGTGGTAGGCAAAGTAATGGAAAGGGTACTGCGGGACAGGATTTATGAGTATCTGGAAAGACACTGCTTCATTCGGGACAGCCAGCACGGATTTGTGAGGGGTAGGTCTTGCCTTAAGAGTCGTGTTGAATTCTTTGAGGAGGTGATCAAGCATGTGGATGAGGGTAGAGCAGGGGATGCAGTGTACATGGATTTTAGTAAGGCATTTGATAAGGTTCCCCATGGTAGGCTGATGTGGAAAGTCAGGAGACATGAGATAGTGGGAAATTTGGTCAGTTGGAAAGAGAACTGCCTCACGGTCGAAGTCAGAGAATGGTAGTAGATGGTAAATATTCTGCCTGGAGCCCAGTTACAAGTGGAGTTCCTCAGGGATCAGTTCCGGGTCCTCTGCTGTTTGTATTTTTTATTAATGACTTGGATGAGGGAGTCGAAGGGTGGGTCAGTAAATTTGCAGACGATACGAAGATTGATGGAGTTGTGGATAGTGAGGAGGGGTGTTGTCAGCTTCAAACGGACTTAGATATGATGCAGAGCTGGGCTGAGGAGTGGAAGATGCAATTTAACCCTGTCAAGTGTGAGGTTGTCCATTTTGGTAGGACAAATAAGAATGTGGAATACAGGGTTAACGGTAGGGTTATTAGTAATGTGGAGGAGCAGAGGGATCTTGGGGTCTATGTTCATAGCTCTTTGAAAGTCGCCACTCAGGTGGATAGAGCTTGTAAGAAGGCCTATGGTGTATTGGCGTTCATTAGCAGAGGGATTGATTTCAAGAGTTGTGAGGTGATGTTTCAGCTGTACAGTAACTTGGTACGGCCACGTTTGGAGTACTGTGTGCAGTTCTGGTCGCCTCAATTTAGGAAAGACGTGGAATCTTTGGAGAGGGTGCAGAGGAGATTTACCAGGATATTGCCTGGAATGGAGAATAGGTCGTACGAGGATAGGTTGAGAGTGCTAGGCACTTTCTCATTGGAACGGCGAAGGATGAGGGGTGACTTGATAGAGGTTTATAAGGTGATCAGGGGAATAGATAGAGCAGACAGTCAGAGACTTTTTCCGCAGGTACAACAGGGTGTTACAAGGAGACATAAATTTAAGGTGAAGGGTGGAACGGTTAGGGAGGATGTCAGGGGTAGGTTCTTTACCCAGAGAGTGGTGGGGGCATGGAATGCACTGCCCGTGGGAGTGGCAGAATCAGAATCATTGGTGACCTTTAAGCGGAATTTGGATAGGTACATGGATAGGTCTTTAATCTAAGACAAATGTACGGCACAAAATCGTAGGCCGAAAGAAACCTGTTCTGTGCTGTATTGTCCTGTGTTCCTCAAAAGGCCACGTTCCGAGGAGCAAGAGCACAGTTTTCATTAACACCAACAAAACTTCCGCAATATCCCAGCGAGATCATTGAAAAACAGGAGTTACATTCAGCGGTTCGGAGGCTCTGTAGTGAATAATTTCTGAAATTCTTGGCAAGGAGCAGCACCATGCACACTTCTCTGCGAGCTCTCGACTTGTTAAAGTGACAGTTCACAAACAGAGAATAGGCAAATTCGATTCACTGTGCAAGGGTTAGGCTCAGTGCGGTAAACTCAAGTACCCTGAAAAGAAGTGTTAAAAACCTACCTACAACATTGCCGTCCCCCCAATCTAGCCGCTCTGGATTCAATTGTCATCTTGAGCTTTCGATTTTGTTTTCTTTTTCACTTGTTACGGGCAGGATATGATTTCACCAGAGAGTGGGCTCAGTCGAGAAAATTCTCCATCGTGATCAGGTTCTGCAATGCAGAGATGCTGGTGAAGCTCTGTTTGTTTTATGAGAAGCAGAGAAAGTCGAGTGAGGGCAAGATCGAGATACATGAGCGGCATGGACAAGACGAGAAAACGTCTGGTCTCCTTATCCGAACGTTTAATAGCAATAGGCCACCATTTTAACGTGATAGGCAGGGGTTCAGAGGGGAGTTCAAGAAATGTTTTCAAACACAGGCTGTCGGTGAGTCGAGTCTGCAATGCCCTTCTTGGGTTGATAATTGAGAAGGGAAGAATCACTACCGGAAAGTGTACTTGGATGAGCCACTTGAAACACGCCTGAACATTCACAGCTCGAGGTCAAGTGGGAAAGGGGGTCCCTGGAGATCGTATTTTGTGTTGGAAGGACAATGCGACAAAGGGTCTCTGCTGTAATAATATATATTGCTCTTTAACCCTCTCAAGATGGCAGCAGTATTCGACCCCTAGTACGGTTTTGCGTGTGTCCAGTATTCATTAATGCGTACTCCCTTCAGGAGATTGTTGCACAGTATCAACTTTACCCCTCCAAGCTGTCCAGGCAGACACTTTCGGTACAAAAATCGGATCAAATCTCAGACAGGCACGAGGTTACAGCAGAAGGATACAGCACAGATCATTAGCCCACTGGATATTCTCCACCATTCGATCGGTTCGCGCCATATTTGAATTTTAAGCAATATGGAAATAATAGCTGCTCAAACCTGTTCACAGTGGGTCTTTTTCACATAAAGTCCATCTGGCTCACGTCAGGGAATGACGTCTGCAGTCATCACGCATTCTGGGCCAAACATGACTGCAGTACCACGGCAGGGACCGACTTTGAACTGCCCAATCTGAGCAATAGTCTGTTTTCTTGTTAGGTCGATTATTCTGTAATATCTTGTCAATCTAAATACTCAAATATTTTGACTCTATTGCCAAGATTATACGAACATTCATCCTCTTCCGTCGGGCAGAATATTTAAATGTTTAATTCACGTGCCAACAGATTCAAGAACAACGTTTTAAACTTTACTAACAGACCTCTAAGCAGACCTCTGAAATTCTCATGCTAATTTCCCTCTGCTGCTTGTCTGAAGCTGTAACTTTGAAATCTGCACTCTGTTATGTTACTGTACTGTACTTTGATGGTATGACTTTCTGTATGGCACGGAAAACAATACTTTTCACGGTATAACGATACATATGACATTACCACTAAATCTACTCTAAATTTGTGCTGATTGTACTGGATGATGTTGTCAATATTTAAAGGATTTGCTGTTACTTCCTTTGTAATAGAATCTAACATGTTAAAAATGACAGACTTTAAACTAACTAGAGTTGTGTTATATTTGTCTCCGTGTGTTCTCATATAATGATGCCTGTAATTTTTCTAATTTTCTGGAAGAAACGGATGATAGGGAATATAAGACCATAAGACAAAAACATCAGAAATTGAGACCATCGTGTCCGCTCTGCCATTCAATTATGGCTGGTAAGGTTCTCAAAACAATTCTCGCCTTCTCCCAGTAAGTCCTGATCGCATTAAAAATGGCGAACATATCCATCTCTTTCTTAAATATATTCAATGACCTGAACTTCGCAGGCTCCTGTTGCAATGAATTCCACAGATTCACAATGATGCGGCTGATGAAATCTTTTATTATCTCCGCGGTAAAGGGTCTTCACTTTACTCTAACCCTGTGCACTCTGACTCCGGTCTCTCCTGCAAATGAAAACATCTCTCAAAATACACTCTCTCTCGGCCATTCAGTATTCTATAGGTTTCAATGAGATCGCACCACACACCCCGCCACCGCCCCCCGCATCACTCTACGCTATGCAGATCTGCAGTTCGAACACGATCCCCAAATGTTAATTATTTCATTCCTGAGATAATTGTTCATGATACACGGGACCAAAATTGCTCACAATAGTCAAAATGTGGTCTAATCTGACTGGAGCTTAATAAAGCCTCAGAAGTGCATCCCCGCTTTTTTCTTCTCACGCCTAACTCTCTTGCTGACAATCTTAAACGTGTCAATCCCTTATTGAAGACGTACTAACCAGATGAAACAGAATATTGTTCCTTCCTCCGTTAATAGACATTAAATGATGTACCCAGTCAAAGCTGTCCACATGCTATGTCACTTTTTTATTAGTTTCTGAAACTTGCACCTTACGTTGCCAGTATGTTATTTCATCTTGTCAAATATTTACCAGATTCATGGAACAGATTGATTGTCGGTTCACATTCTGTCTGCTTGGAACTAAGTTATTAAGCTTTTCACGAATGAATCACAGCATTATTAGTTTCAAAGAGAAACATATGAACTATGAACAGGAATAAACCATTCAACCATTCGATACTGCTCCACCATTCAATGTGACCTTGGCAGATCGTTAAAAACAATCCCTGTTACTGTTTTATCCCTGTACACTTTGATCAATTGAGTTCCAAGAACCATATCAAACTATTTTCAAACAGAAAGATAAATTTTCCTCCTTCACTGCTTTCAGCAGTAGATAATTCCACTGTCTCCACCCTCACTTGATCAGGAAAGTTCCCGTGCCTAAGTTGAAAATGGCCTAACTTGTTTTCCTTAGACTGAGACCCCATTTGGTTCAGATGTCCTTTGGCTGTCGGGAATATCCTTTTCTGCTTACAACCAACATAGTCTTATTAGAATTTATGAGATTCAGGACACTGAGCCCCCCACCCCCCCCCCCCCCCCCCCCAACACCCCGAGCCTCGTTCTGCAATCCAATGAGGTCATGGCCTGATGTTCTGAGAATGCCCACTCTCTGCCGCATGTGTCGGAGCCATACTGAATATGATCCAAACTGATCACATTGTTCTTCACAGAACAATCCCACCAACTCAGGAATCAGTTTGGTACACCATTAATGAACTGACTCCATGAACATTCTTCCTCAGATGAGAAGGTCAAAACTGGAGAAATAAAGACTGTAACATTATGTTATATTATATTACCTTGTCTTACATTATGTCATGTCATATTGCATTATGCTATATTATATCATGAAATTATATCAGGGCGAGTCTTGAGAACGTTTGTTGCTCAGCTTGACATTCTGGATGTAGGTTTCCTCGCTGAGCTGGAAGGTTCTTTTCAGACGTTTCGTCACCATATTAGGCAAAATCTTCAGAGAACCTCCGAAGGAAGAATCATTCAGAGCCTCACTGAAGTTATGACCTAGTGTGGTGAAGAAACGTCCGGAAACGAACCTTCTAGCTCAGCGAGCAAACCGACATCCATATTATATCATAATATTTTGTTATTGTAAAATATTATATTATATCATGTCAGCCACAAGAATATTGACGTCACCTCAAATTCGTTCATTGAGCAGCACAACAGCTCAGTAGTTAGCATTACTGTCGCACACCACCAGGACAGAGACTTGATATCACGAATGCACAACTAGCTGTGTGGAGTTTTCATATTCAGCTCTTGATTATTTGCATTCCTCTGATTTCTCTGGTTCCCTCCCACATTTTGAAGATGTACTGCATCGTTGGATTAGCCATTGGGAAACGAAGTGTAAAGGTGATGGATGAAAATGTCGTGTGGTCGGGATGTCCTTCAGAGGGTCGACATCGACTCAATGGCCCGACACCACAGTATATTTGTATACACTGCCGTTTACGGATCAGCCATTGAACACATCAATGAGGTCACCCCTTAACCTTCTAAATTTAAGAGAATGCGGGCCGCCTGATAAAATAACCCAAAAAGTGCAGACATCATTCTTGTCGGCCCACAATTTACTTGCTCCAGTGTCAATATCACCGTTATGTGATCTGTTTGGAACTCTGCTCACAGTAGTCCAAATCGTGTATTAGCAGAGTGTTGTGAAATCGCAGCAGAACGTCTGTGCCCTCATGCTCCAGTCCCCGAGTTGAAGTCAGCATTGCTTCTGCTGCGTTGATTATTTTCTGCAAAATGCCCCCTATCAATCCAGTTTACATTCATTCACTCCCTTGTAGAATCTGTGTTATTGGTCTAAAACCCCTGGTGTGAAAACGAGTGACATGCCTTCTTGTAATATTATGATGTAGGGAACAAACAAAATGTGCTGAGCTCCTCTAGGTGTTCCACTGAAAACCTTATGAGATGTAGATTCGAGTGGCATTGAGAGAGATGGACAAATATTAATTCATTAAAATTGGAGAAAAAATAGTTGCTTAATGGTAATCTACTGAAGGTCATTGTGTAAATCCTCCTCAGACTCTCCGAATAACTCTGAGGGACGATATCTGTAAGCAATTGACTCCAGAACGGCAGCATTTGTTTACATACCCTATTCTGTCTCCACAAGTGACGCCTGCCTCCCACACTGCAATTACCACTGACGTTCTGTGTCTGTATACGCGACTACACACCCACAAGATTGTGGTAACCAACACTACGTTTTCCTTTTGCAGATGACTCCAGACACACAGCGGCACTGATGTTACTTTGTTCTCTGGCGTGTCAGAGGCTTCGGAGGAACCTTACAGAAGCTTATAAAAACATGAGAGGCATGGCATGATAAATAATCCAAGTCTTTCCCTAAGGTTATTCGAGTCCAAACCGATATGGCTTATTTTTCATCCACAGTGTGGTGCGACCATGAATTGAATTGGCGGAGCAAATGTTGGAGTCTGCTACAATTACAACGTTTAAAATACATCTGAGTGAGATTTTAAATAGGTGGGGTTTAGAGGGATATGGACCAAATATTGGCACATGTGATTCGATAAATGTAGAATATATGGTCGTCATGGGTGACGAAAAGTTCTGTTTCTATGTTGTACATTTCTATGAACTATGACTCTCGACCCACGTCACTATGGGTACTACTGATCTACTCTGTCTCAACATCTCCTTCCAGAACAACGGAACATTGATTTCCGCTGACCTGTTTTCACTCTGCATTTGACTCCAAACCAAAAGCACTGTGGTTATCAGTCAACTGCACAATCTATATGTGACTCCAGATCGATAACACTCTGCTTATCACTAATCTGCTCTATTACTAATCTGACTCCAGACCAACAGCTCTGTCAATATACTGATCTTCCCTATCTGTAAAAGTCACTCCAGACACACAACACGGTGGCTACCACAGAACTGCTCAGTACGTGACTCCAGACCCACGGCATCGTCGTTACCACTATGTGCTTTGACTCTGAGTCTTTGAACCCACAGCACTGTGGATACCACTGTTCGACTTTGGCTCTACATGTGACACCAGCAGAAGAGCTCAGTTGTTATTTATGAAATGCTCTGTCTCTCAATGCGAGTCAAGCCACGCCGCAATGTGGTTTCCAGTGACTTGTTCCTTCTCTGCTTAGAAGTCCCAACACATAGCGCTTTGGTTAACACTCATCTGCACTGTACCTACATTTGACTCAGACCCACAGTAATGTGGCCAGTACCCAACTACGCTGTGTGCACAGTTTATTTCAGTTTAACAGCACTGTGATTGAGGCTGACCTTCTCTGGGACTACAGGGCCATAGCACTGAGTGCACTATTGACAAACTCTGTCTCAGTAAGTAAAACAGTGGGAAAAAATTGCTTCAAAATGATCTATTCTGTTTCTGCACGTGACTCCAGAAGCTGAACATGGTGATTACCACCGACTTAAGTTGTCTCCATGCGTGACTCCAGACCCACAGCACTGTGGCACCCATTGACCTACTGTGAATCTACACGTGACTCCAGTCCACAAAACTGCAGATACGACTCGTCTGATCTGTCTCTGTATGTAACTCAAAACCCACAGCCCTGTGTGTACCACAAAAGATTTACAAGTACACCGTCACTTTTGGCGTGTTTGCTGTTGAGCATTAGTCTCAAGAGGCCGATTTTTTCTGTTACCTGGAGTTGATTGGTGACCTTATAATAGTTTAAGATTTCATGATGGGCATGGATAGGGTGTAACGTGTTTGCCTTTTCTCTGCGGTAGGCGAGACCAAAGGAAAGGGCTTTTTGTTTCAGGCTGAGAGTGAAACAATTTAAGCGAGAGCTGAGGGGCAACTTCTTTTCGCCTAGAGGATGGCGCATGCACGAAATGAACTGCCCGAGGATTTGTAAAAGACTTTTAGAAATCATAAAATATAAAAGGCATCTGGTTGTGGATTTAAATCGGAAGCATTTATGGGGCAAATGCTGCCAAATGTTTTTCGATAAATTTTGATGTCTTTTCGGCATGTTTGAGTTGGAGTAAAGCAAAGTTTTTTACTGTATCATTCTATGACGCTCGACCCACGTACTGTTAGTGACATTGGCATACTCTGTCTCAACATCTGACTCCAGAAACATCCCACCGTATTTTCCCGACCTGCTCGTCATTACATGTGACTGCAGACCAACAAGACTGAGTGTTGCTCTGATCTGCTCTCTCTGTAAATGTGATTCGATCTGCTGCACTGTTGTTACCACTGATAAAGGACACAGAACTGCACAGCACAGTAATGGGCCTATCAGCCTATAATGTTGTGCCGAACATGAAACCAAGCGGAACTAATCCCTTATGTCTGTCCTTGCTTCATATCTCTCAATTCCTTACATATTCATGTGCTTATCTAAATGTCCCCAAAGTACCGTAACCGCGACTGCCTCCACCACCCTCCCTGTCAATACATTTCAGAATCCTACCACATTCTGTTTTACAAACCTGTCCACCTCGTCTCCCGGAACGTTCACCCTCACCTTCTGCTTCTTAGCATAGAGCTTTTCTATTCTGGGGAAAAGATTCTGTGTGTTGAACCCATCTCGTCATCTCATATTTTTACAGACATCCATCTACTCTCTTCTCAGTATCTTCTCTTCAAGAGAAAACAATCTGAGAGTTTGCTCACCTCTCCTTATCGATCAAATCTGTAATCCAAGGAGCATCTTGTTAAATCCCATCTGCACCTCGCCAAAGCAACCACATCCGTCGTGTCATCTGGCGACCACAATTGAACGTGGCACTCTAAGTGTGGTCTCACCAATGTCCTACAAAGCTGCAACATGACATATTGAACTTTGAACCCATTTCCCTGACCAATCAAGGCAAGCACACCATATGACTAATTTACCACCTATCTACTTGCATGGCCATTTTCAGGGAGCAAAGATCTTGAATTCCAAGTGCCTTCTATACATCAATGATGTTATGTGTGCTGCTATGAACTGTATGCTTTTCCATCAGGTTTGATCTCCAAAATTGCCGCGCCTCATACTCATCCAGCTCAAACTATATCTTCCATTACTCGGCCAATATCTGCAACTGGTATATATCCCCAGTATCCTTTCACAAAAGTCTGCATTATCCACAACTCCAACGATCCTTGTATTGTCTGCAAACGTACTCACCTACTCATGTACATTTTAATCTAATTCATTTACATACAACAGAAACTCGTAGAGGTCCTAGTACGGATCTTTTGAGAAAACCATATGTCACGGACGTCCAGCCGGAAAGGCACCATTCCACCATTACTCTCTGCCTTCTATGGACAACCCAATTGTCAATCCAAGCGGCCAAGTCCCGTTGGAGTCCATTCATCTTAATTTTCAGAATCAGTCTTCCATGTGGGTTCTTGTCGAAAGCCTTACTAAAGTCCACGTAAGCAAATCCTCTGGTTTACCCTTATCAATCACCTTTGAGACCTCGTCAGATAGATCAATTAATTCGTGAGACATGACCTGCAATGCACAAAGTTATGTTGACTGCGCCTAATTATGTCATGCTTTTCCATACGCGTGTAATTCCTCTTCGGAGGATTTCACTCCAATAGTTTCCCACCACTGATGTGAGATTTATGAGCTGATAGTTTCCTGGATTATCCCTACTTCTCTTCTTGAATAGGGGAAAACATAGCCGACTCACCAATCCTCCGGGATCTCTTAAGTGGTTCGAGAGGACAACTTTCTTCGTCAAAATCTAAGCAATTGCCTCACTCACCTCCCTCAATAAACTGGAATAGCTATCATCAGGCCTTGGGAAACTATCTGCATTAATATTCTTCAACGCCACAATTTTCTTGTTCTTTAATGTTCTATCCTATAGACATGCTCCACACATATCTCACTATCCTCCATGTCGTCTTACGGAGAGAATGGTGATGCAAATTCTTCACTTTGGAACTCAAACATCCTCTTCCTCCAACCATAAGTGTCATCCTGTATTCTTGAGTGGTCCAAATTTCTCCGGAGTTATCCTTCTGTCCTTAATATATTCATAGAACACTTCCGGATTCTCTTTAATTTGAATTGTCAAGGACATTTCATGGCCCCTTTCTTGAACTCTTGTTCCCCGCTTGAGTACTTACCTGCTTTCCAAAAAGTGTTCACAGGCCCGTACTATTTTAGCTTCCTAAAACTTACACATGCATAGTTTTCTCTTTTGAAGAAATTCAGAGCCACCCTCGTTTTCATATGTCTCTTTCCTTGCTACCTTTGTCCATTCACCTTACTGGAACATGTCGGTCTGGAACTCTCCACACCAGATCTTCACAAATTCCCATATGTTTAAATGTTGCCTTGCCCGAAAACTCCGTCTCCCAATTAAAGCTCCTTAGCTCCTGTCTCGTGCTGATGTAAATTGCGTTCCACCAATTTTGTACCTAACTGAAACTCCTGACTTCTCCCTGTTAATAGCTATCTTAAAACTGAACGACCTGTGATGACTGTTTTCAAAAGGCTCTCCCACTGAAAGGTCAGTCACTTCACCAAGTTCATTAGCCAATACAAGTTCCACTATGGCCCCTCTGCCAGTTGGCCTATCCACATACTGCTTCAAGAAACACACTTACATGCATTTAAGGAAGTCCTCTCTGTTTCCCCCTCTTGCTGTAAGGGAGTCCCAATGAATGTTGGGGAAGTTAAAGTCACCCATTATGAAAATTCTTTTGTTATCGAATCTTTCCATATCGGCCACATATTTATTCCCATTTGCTGTTGGAATTCCTACGTTAGAATCCTGGCAGATTGTTTGCACCCACCTAATTTTTCAACTCTACCCCTCTTGCCTCAATGGATGTGCCCTTCTGCATTTCCTCTTCGAGTGAGGATGTAACATTCTGCCTGATTAGTAATACTACTCCTTCATACCTTTTACCTTCTTCTCTATCTCGTCTAAACCAACGAAATCCTGGAGCATTTCCAGTCCGTCTCTCAACCACATCTCTGCAGTGGTCACAACATCTTAGTCTTACATACTGATCCAGGCTCTACGCTCATTTGTCTTACCGGTTAAACTCCTTGTATTGATGTAAACACACCTTAGATCATGAGTGCTGTTGTGTTCATTCACCCGTCGCTGCTTGTCCTTTCTTTCTGATTCACTGCTGTTAACACCTGCCTTCCCGTCAATCTCTCCACTTGTTGTCCTGCTGCTGCAATTGCATTCCCTGCCACTCTAGTTTAAGCCCTCCCATGTAGTACGAGTGAAAGTTGCAGCGAGGATATTGGTTGCTCGCCATTTTCGGAGCAATCAGTGCCTCTTTCACAGTTCACCCTGGCAGCAGAAAAGCTTCCACTGATACAAGATCCAAAAAAGTCATGCCCCTTGCATCATTTCTTCTCCATGTTTTCATCTCCCCTATCTTTCAATTCATTACAATACCAGTAAGTGACCCTGGCAGCTATTCAGAGATTAATATTGTTGAGGTCCTGCTCTTCAGCCTCTTTCTAACTCCCTCTCCTCATTCTGCAGCATCTGTAGTGGCTCCTTGTATAACTCCAGGCTCACAACCTCTGAACTGCTCTGTTTCTACATGGTTCTGAACAACAGCATGATGGTCAATCCTAATCTGATCTACCTGTGCATGTGATTCGATCCTCACAACACTCTGGTTACCATTGGCCTGTTTTTTTTATCTGCATGTGGATCCATTCACAAAGCATTTAAATTCATATTAACCAGGGTCGCGGCGCTGTCGTTACCGCTGTCTTCCCCTGCAATTGACTACAGATCTTCAATGCTATGGTTCCCAGTGACCTGCTTTGTTTCTGCAGGTGACATCAGACTACCATTGCCGTGGTTATCACTGACCTGTTTCATTTCCAACAGTAACTCCATTTGCATAACATTATTATTATTATTACTGTTCTTCAGTGACTGCACATCTGCGCTCAGACATATGGTATTGTGACTAACACTAACTTGTACTGTCTTCACAAGTTCATCCACACCCACAGCCTTATTATTATCACCGACTTCCTCTGCCACTGCATGAGACTGTCAATCTATTTTTTTGATGATTGAAGATGTGACGCGACTTGTGTTCTCTCAGTTGTATACCAGCAAGCAGCGCACATTCTCCCTCCTGCTACTTCCCAGTCGCCTCCAAACTCCCATCCAGTCCTCGAGCTGGGAGACTGATACATTGGAGATCGAAAAACTGCTCACTGAATGCAAAATCACGCTCCCCTTCCCCAAAGAGAATAGTGGACAACGAGCCAATTGCATTGTCTGCGAGCTGCTGTTGGTGTCTGTTCGATCAGAGATTCAGAACGGCTAGGATATTACCTTCAACGCCATTCTAGATCTTATGCTTTTCAATTCCCAGTTGTGTCGCTCATTAGACTGTTGAGAGCAGTTGCTTTCTGTTGACTCTTTCTTACTCCTCATAAACCTCTTCACATGAAACAGGCCTGTACAATATTGTCTCTGCTCCAATGAAAACAATCCGTTTAAATCCAGCCTCTCACCGAAGCTAAAATGCTCCATTGAACAGAGAAGCGAACAGCACAGGAACAAACCCTTCTGAATATGTCTGTGAAGACAAGTGTACTATTCCAAACTAATCCTATCTGTCTTCACATGGTCCATAAAGCTGTACACATTGCCGGTTCTTCCATCTATCTAACTACCTGACAATTTGGCTATTCTAACCAAGTCCACCACTTTCTTTAGCAATACTTTCCAGACATTTGCAACTCTCTCTGTTAAACAAAAACAGTGTCATGCTTGTCATTTTAACATGTCCCCCCACCTTAAACCATTGTCCAATAAATTTCCAACCTGGATAAAAGAGTCCGGCTCGGTAACCTATCTAAGCCCCTCATCGTTTTATATACTACCTTCAAATATCCTCTCAGCTCCAAAACCCGAGCACGAACAATCCAAATTTTGTCAAAAGGCTGTTGGTAACCAGTCGTCTCTGATCCAACATCCTTGTAAACATCTTTCCCTGCCTCCCCAAAGCGTATGCATCCTTGCTCTGGTGTGGCGACCTGAACTGCAAACGATCCTCCAGTTGTGGCCACAGCAAAGACACACATGCCAGCTAAGCTACGGCAGTGTAAAGATCATCAATGCATAACCCCCTTTTTTCTGACAAGTTCCTTCCTTCCTGACATTGTGTTAAGACATTGATATGAAAGTGAAGTGAGACATGGAAAATCAATGTTTGCAACATCACCCAGTTTTATTCACGTAGTTTAGAAAACAGTGGGCCAATGATCGTTCAGTTGAAACAATAACATGAAGCTGAAACGATGAGATGACAGAACTCTCCAATCAGAAACACAGATGAGTTCCAGTGTTGAATGTTGCTCTTTCCTTCTTCGATTTCACAAACGTACGCAACACACTTGTAAGATGGGGCACATTCCTGCAACTCTCGCTGAAATACCCTTCTGACATGGTACGCGGCTGCAGTAACTCCCTTCTAAAATACATGAAAATAGTGGCGCTGGGAGAGAGAATAAAAAGAAAAACAAAGATTCGTTTATGTTAACAGTCAGATGCGATAGGCCATCCACCTGCCACCTGTCTCAGATACACAATGCCAGTACAATGCAGATTTCACCCTTGCTGTTCGAACCAGACATTCATGGAGTTGTAAGGGTGCATATTGCTTGAACTGTGTTCCAATAATTGTTCGTGAAAATCAGAACTGTGTGCAGCTCTCCACGTCCAGCCTCATATTGGTACAGTCTACTGACATCTGAGAAGTGCCTTCTCACTGTGAGGCATTGAGGTGAGGAATTGTGAGGTACTCAAGCAGCTTGCCTTCAGGGAGGGAAAATGCAACGACAATTTTGGCCAGCATAAGAATGGAACGATCCCAAAGTCAATAGCCACTTGTAACTTATTTACCCAGATAGGTGCTTGGATTTGGAATGCGTTGCCTTGGAGAGTGGAAGAGGCTGATTCCACAGCAGGTTTCAAAAGAGAACTGGATGTGGAGTTCAATGGAATGAATTTAGATGGGAGATCAAAATAATACTGTCGAATGGGGCTAGCTGGACAGCACTTTCTAACATCAGGACATAGACGATCGTAAGAGTGTCCTACTTATAGAACTGTACAATTTTATAATGATTATGTGACAGAGAACTCAACAGGTCTCGGTAAGGAAGGATGCTTCAAGACAGGGATTAAATGAGATTGGTGTCTGTGAGTCAGTACACGACCTCAGAGAAGACCTCTTGAGTCATGATCAATAATGCCAGATCACTAATAAAGCGTCGAAAATAGAATTCCCACTTGGAGAAACTCAGATCTCACGACGTTTTTCACCCTGCATCCATTTGCAGACACTGGACAAGTAATTGGATGTGCAGAAGGAGGCCGTTTAGCCAGTCAAACTTCCTCTTCGATTTGATGATTCAGTGCTGATGTTTGACATGGTATGGACACTTTTTTTATATAAAATCGAACGTCATCAGTTTATAACCGAAGAGGTTTATTTGAAAGTGCAACCGGGGAGGGCTGCTCCTTTGTTGTGTATCTCGTGGAGTAAGATTCTGGGTCACAGAAACATTTAGAACAAAATATCAATATGTCATACACATGTGCAATATATTAAACAAACAGAGATTGCTGTTCAGTCTTTTGTCTTTTAGAATGGAGCTGCAGGTTCAGATTCTTTAATATGGAAATCCCAGAACTTCTTTCAAGTTGTATCCCCGAGATAATTAAAGGATGTATTTAAAAATAAGTCACCCCAGCGACTTTTTTCTGTTTCTGTGTGCATGTGAGGGAGAGAGATCGAAGAGAGAGAAAGAGTGTGTGTGTGTGTGAGTGTGTGTTGTGTGTGTGTGTGTGTGTGTGTGTGTGTGTGTATGCATGTATGTGTGAATGAGTCTGCGTATCTGCACATATGTGTCTGAAAAAGTGTGTGTATCTGCAAGAAGGTCTGCGTAAGTATGTTCGAATGGAAAACGGTGTGTGCATCTGGTGTCATGACTGAGCTGATCATCTCCACTTCCCTTTCCTCCAACTCCCGGATAATTGCTCCATTCTCATCCTGACTGAAAATCTGTCACCCTCACCCATAAATATACTGAATGAAAATGCACTCATGCTGAAGAATTTCACCGTTTCAATGCCCTTCAAAAGAAGATAACCTTCATCTATTCCGACTTAAATGGGCTACACTTTATTCAGAGCTGATGCACTCTGGTCCACAATTCTTGCACAACGGTAAACAACATCTCCTGTTCTCCACTGAATATTTTTTCTAAGAGTCTTTCATGTTTCAGCAAGCTGAGATCTCATTCTTCTCAACTGCCACCAATATTATCGTGACCTACTCAATCTCTCCATAGCTGATGTCAGTTCCGTGTTCTTCTCTGGATTGCCTCAAATTCTGCTCCGACTGGAAGCAAAGAAATGGTTGAGGAGCTGAGTGAGTAATTTGCATCAGTCTTTGCCGTGAAAAGGGCGAGTAACATCGTTGCCGCGTAGGGTGGACACCAGAAATTAGTACGGTGGCCAGCAATAAGGAGAAGGTGCTGAAAAAAACGGAAAATCTGGAAGTGTACCAAATACCTGATAAAGATGGGCTACATCCCACGGTTCTGAAGCAGATGAGTGAAGAGATAGTGGAGCCGTCAATAGTGATTTTTGTGGTGTCACTAAATTCAGGGCGACTCCTAGAATACTGGAAGCTTACAAATGTTAAACCTTGTTTCAGAAGGGAATAGGGAGAAAGATAGGAAATTACAGAATGAAAAGCCTGACTTCAGTCAATGGTCAGATGTTGGCATCCATTGTGAAGGGTGGGAATTCTGAATACTTAGAAATGCACCGTAAAAGAGGGCAAACTCAGTATTGTTTTATCAAGGGGACTCTTAATTTTTTTGACGGGGCATAGAGAAGGTTAGACCAAGGGGAGCAAATCGAAGTTGTGTATCTCCACTTCCAGAAGGTTTTTAACAAGATGCCGAAGGAAGCAACATAGTGGGAAACGGTCCGATGTTGTTAAACGCCAGGTACTAGCATGTATAGAAGATTGACTGTTTGGCAGAACGCAGAGTGTGGGATAATAACAGAAAAGAAACCCCTGGCCAGTGGTTTCCACAAAGGGCAGGACTACAGCTTTTCACTCCATATATTAGCGATCAACATGAAACAATTAAGAGTATTCTGGCTAAGTTTGAAGACGAGACAATGATATGTAGAGGGGATGGTAAAATTGAGGATACATGGGAGCTTCAAGCAGGTTAGAGATTAGGAGAGCGGATAGAAGTACGGACTATTTTCTAAATAGGTTGAAAATTCAGAAATCTGAAGTTCAAAGGGACTTAGAATCGTGGTCTATGATCCTCTTCAGGAAAATGTGCAAGTTGAGTCGGTAATCAGAAACGCAAAGAGAATGTTGTCAAGCGTCTCGAACGACGAGAACAAAGACGCACGGATGTACATCTGAAGCACATAAGTCTGGTCATTCCACGGTTGGAGTATTGTGCACAGGTTTGGACTCCATGCCTCAGGAATGATGTATTGGCTCTGCAGCGGTCTGGAAGGTGTTCATAAGAGTCATTCGAGGAATGAAAGACAACATTTAAGAAGGTTTGCGTTCTCTGGGATTAAACTCGATGGAGTTCAGAATTGTCACTTATCTCTGATTGAAACTTTCACAATACTGAAAGTCCGGACAAAATGGAATTTGGAAGAAGTTTCCATTGGCAGAAACAAAAGAGGAATCGAGGAGTCAGACTTTG
>NW_026867955.1:0-86709 GCF_020745735.1 Hemiscyllium ocellatum | reverse complement strand
TGCAAGTTTCAGAGAGGGTACACAAGAAATTTACCTGGGTGCTGCTTGGAATGGAGAACATTTCTCATGAAGGAAAGTTTGAGGTAGCTAAGGCTTTTTTCTTTGAAGTGAAGAAGGGGGTGGGGCAACCCTGTAGAGGTGAACAAAATGATGATAGGCACACAGAGAGTGAATAGTCAGAGACTTTTCCTCTTATGGAATAAATGGCTGTAACAAGGCGGCATAATTTTTAAGGTGAATGGAGGATGGATAAGAGATAGAGAATGGTAGGTGGTTGGATGGACTGCCAATGGTGGTAGTAAAATTAGACACATTTGGGACATTTAATAGACTCTTGGACAGACACATGGATAATAGTAAAATGAAGGGTATGTAGGTAATTTTGATCTTATAGTTGGATAAAAGGTTGGCATGAAATCATGGCCGAAGGGTCTTGAGCTGAACTGTTCTGCGTTCTATGTTCTGTCTGGTAAGCTGGGTGATAAACTCAGATCAGTGTAAAATGATATGGCATTCAGGAGGAGCTAGTGAACTGGATTCAAAATTGGCTTGATGGTAGGAGACAGCGGGTGACGGGAGACATGTGTTTCTGACTGGAGGCATGTGACCAGCGGTGTAGTGGGTCCCCTGTTGTTTGTCATTTGGATAAATGGTTTGGATGGAATATTGGTTTCCTGGTAAGTAAGCTTCTTGGGTGGCACTGACATTGGAGGTAAAGTGGTTAGTGGAGAAGATCGTATATATTACAACATGATGAACAGTACTGCTGGGATAGTGGGCTGAAGAATAGCAGATGGAGTTTAATTAGATAAATGTGAAGTGTTCTATTTTGGTGAAACAAACCAGGGTGGGACCTGTACAGTTAATGTTTGGGCCCTGGGTGGTGTTGTCAGTCAGAGACCGAGCATGCAGGTACACAGTTCTTTGAATGTGTTGTCACAGGTAGACAGGCTGGTGAATCAGACATTTGGGATGTTTACCTTCATTGGGGAGAGCATTCAGAGTAAGAGTTGGCATGTAATGGTGCATCTGTAAAATACATTGGTGAGGCTATCATAAAAATATTGTTGTTCAGTAAGAAGAACTCATTTGGTTCACTTACCTCCTTTTAGGAATCTGATCCAGACCTACAGCAATATGGCTGACTCTGAGCTACCCTCTGGGTAATTAGCAGTCGGGTCAAAGAATGTTCGTCCAGGCAGTGACAACTACATCCAACGAATGAATAAATAAAAAGACCTATGCACTTCCGTACCTCTGGAAACAAGTCCAGCTGCAGCAATCCGTACTGGTTTTGTAACACCATTCTAGACCTGACCACTCTCTATAACACTCTCACCACCTCCCACCTTCACCTCTCCCTGTTCCTATCGTGTCATTAAACCCTGACAATGATTCCCCTTCCCACTGCCCTCCTCCTGCTACCAGACCCTTTGCAATCCATTTAACATTTACTCCTAAAGCACTCTCTCACTTCAAGATTTTAAGTATTTTGTGCTGATCTTCTCAGCCTCATAATCTAGTATGATCCCTTTTGTCCTGAGTGAGGGACCAGTGGGGATTTCTTGCTGAGGGTTTTACTGTTTCAATGGAATGTCCTTCTGTTGAGTGTTTTATACTGTTCCTTGAAATGTTTTCCACTGTCCATTTACAAACACATATTTCAGTCTGTTTAGGCTGTTTACCTTGGTCAGTTCTTCCTCTCAAACTCATGTAATTGGCTATTTTTGTTTCTAGTTGCAGCTCGTCCTTTCTGTGATTCACTTTAAAACATTTTGTGTATTTAGCTGTACTTTATCACAATTTCCCGAAGGATCTCTCCCGGTGACGTTACACATTCACTAAGTTTCATCACACGGTCGCTCTGACATAGTTACATCCCTAGCCTGTTGCACAGCGAAACACTGAAAAAAAAATAACCGAACTCCTCTTCCAATATCAATGTTCTCCGTGTGATTGGTCCAGATTATACAAATATTGAAGTTTTCCAAAATTATCACAATGCCTTTATTAAAAATCCAATGAGTTCCTGTGTAATACAGTGATGAGCAATGGAATAAAGTTCGTTGGCTAAAATTGTTCTGCTGCTTGTGTCCTTGGCAAGTAGTAGCCAGAATTTACATTCAGACTGACTCGACTTCATGTTCTGATGCCAAATGCTTTCTTTGTGATGTCTTCGTTATCCATTATTGTTAGCATTACACATTTTGCCCGAGTATCGGCAAGGTTGTAAACCACTGAATATTTTTGTTCACACTGTATCCATATTTCCCTGGTGTCTAAATCTCTTTTATCTCTGTCACAAATCCACCTTATTGCATCGACTTTGTCCATTCAATTAAAAGTATTCCTTTCCTTAATTTATTGTCACAAATCTATTCACTGACGTACAATTTTACTTAAACTCTGTCCCATCCTGTTCCTTTTTGCTTATCTTCAGCCAGATCCCCATGCTGTTTTCGTGTGTCACATTTTCCCTTTGGATTCGGAAAGTTCCTTTCACCTGAACGCTGTCCCTGCATCCTCTCTGGCAGTTTAAACCCTTGGCCATTAACCTACCGACATGATCGGCCAGGACAATGGTCCCAGCACCGTTCCAGTGGGGCCATCCAAAAGGATTATATTTAAAATCAGGCATGGGATGAAGTATCTCTGGCTGACCAGCCTTTCTTGCCCAGCCGGAGCTGCCCTTGAGCTGAATATCTTTCTCAGCCAGTTCAGCGGGTCAGTGAGAGGCAAACACTTTGCTGTGGGTATGTCGTGCAGATCAGGTGAGGATGGGCAGATGTCCTTCTCGAAAGGGCAAGTGTTTGGGTTTTTTTGGTCATCAGCAATGGTCTCATACTTACTTGTCGATTGTTAATTACTATTTTTAAAATTAGTGATTTCAAATTCCACCATTGTTGATGCTGGGATTCCAGCCTGTATCCCCCGAACATTAGCAGAGGTTTGGGATACATGCTCCAGCAATAATACCACGAGGCCATCACTTCACCTGCTCACAGGTTGCTCATTACTGTCCGGTTATACCAGTGCATCATGAAGCAAAACCTGTCAATCCAACACAGTTGTGTGATCCTGATATCTTCCAGCACTCTGGTGATATCACTTAGGATCTTGCTTTCTGTCTGTCTCTGTCTCTGTCTGTTTCTCTCTTCTGAAGAAAGACGAGGCAGCACAATTCCCATTCTGCCTATTCCTGTCTCCTGTAGGTACTCAGGAAGGTTCAGACTCGATTAACTTCCCAGCTGCTGGGTGTCTCGTCCATCATCACATTGAAGATAGTTGGTCAGCCAGAGAGACAAAAGAGAGGGAGATCTGCAGCCTTCAATAAATCCTGCAGTGAGGTAAGATCACTCACAGGGCACAGAGCAGAGAGCAACGAGAGGGCTCCAAACATCGGCTGACAATATATGTCACTGATACAGTGCTGGAGGGTGAGCACAGTTCACACACACCCCAGGCTCAATCACCGCCCCAGTCTAAGTTCTGTTGTACTAAGACTCACTACTCTGCATCACTATCTATGGCATGTCTTGTACACCAGTGTCTTCAATAATTTGTAACTCCTATAACAGTTTATATCTCTGTAACCTCCTCCTATCTCAATAGTCCCTCGATATATTTGAAATGTACTGCATTCCAGACTACCATCCCTATCGCTGTAACTTGCTTCAGTGTCGACAACATGCCTTATCTCAGTAGTCCCCTCCTCCAATAACTGGAGACAGAGGCATGCAGCACAATCCTTCAATCCAACTAGTCCATGCTGACCAGAGTCCATGAACAAGTCACGTTTCCCTGTATTTGACCGGATCCCTTCAAACCTTCTCCTCCCAAGTACCTGCCCAAATGTATTTTACATGTTGTAATTGTACTTTTCTCTACCACTTCCCCTGGAAGCTCATTCCATAACTGCACCATCGTCTGTGTAGAAATTTTTCTCCTAAAATCTCTTTTAAGTGCTTCCTCTCCCATCTCATATTTATGCCCACTAGCACACAGAACATGACAGCGCAATGCAGGCCCTTCGGCCTTCGATTTTGCACCAACCTGTGGAACCAATCTGAAGCCCAAGTAGCCAACACTATTCAAATTCGTGTCCATATGCCTATCCAACGACCGTTTAAATGCCCTTAAAATTGGCGAGTCTACCACTGTTGCAGGCAATGCATTCCATGCCCCGACTATTCTGAATAAAGAACCTACCTCTGGCATCCGTCCCATATCTATTTATTAATATTAGCATCTACCTAAATTTCAAGCTATCTCCCCTCCTGGTAGACATCGCCACCCAAGAGAAAAGGCTCTCACTGTCCAACCCATCTCACCTGCTGATTATCTTATATGTCTCTATTAATTGACTTCAAACTCATTCTTTTGAACAAAAACAGCTTAAAGTCCCTCAGCCTTTCCTCATAAGACCTTTCCTCCGTACCAGGTAACTTTCTAATAAATCTCATCAGATGTGGTGAGTGTGGACTTGTTGGGCCGAAGGGTCTATTTCCACACTGGAAGTAATCTAATCTAAGGGGACAACATTTGCTATCCGCCAGCCTTCTAGCACTATTCCTGTAAACAATGATGACAAAAAGATCAAAATCAAAGGCTTGGCAATCTCCTTCGTGGCTTCCCAGAGAATCCGAGGATAAATCCCATCCGGCCAATAGATTTATCTATTTTTAGACTTTGCAGAATTGCTAACACCTCCCCCTTCTGTACTTCAATTCAATCTAGTTATGGACTCCACTGCCCTGGCTAATCACCTTACCTGTATCCCTCGTGGTTTTAATCATCGTCCTGCGACTTGTATCATCGAAGGACAATGATACAAATAGTTCTGCTCTTGTCCCTGCCACTACTTATCACAATGTTCTGGGATACACTTATTCAGGACTTAAGGTGTTCTCTACCTTTGTGTTTGAAGACCTCCAGCACTACCTCTTCTATAATGGGAACTCTTTTCAAGCCATCACTGTCTCTTTAACTGACTTGTCTGCAGTAATTTCTGACAAAATGTTCATTTAGGGTCTTACCCATCTCCTGTGGTTTCCACACATGGATGTCCTTATTGATCTTTGCAGGGCCCTATTGTCTCTCTAGTTGCGTTTTTGTACTTGTGTGCTGTAGAATTTTCTTGCAATCTCCTTAACCTTATCTGCCAAAGCTATCTCATCCCCCATTTTGCTTTCCAGCTTTATCCGGCTTCTCTGTTTCTCTAAAACCCTCCAGTATCAGTAACATCTTCATCAATCTTTGCTCCATTTACAGTTTCCGGAAATGCTTCCTAAAACAGGATGATCAGAATTCTCCACAGTACTCCAACTGGGGACCCAGCAATGCCTTGTACAGCCGTATCATGATGTGCCAACTTATGTATTCAATTCGCTGACCCATGAGGGCAAGTGTTCCAAATTCCACTTTCCCCACCTTGTCCACCTGTGATGCACCATCCAAGGAACTGCATTCCTTGGTCTATCTATGTTCGACAGCACTGCCCAGGGCCCAACTATTAACTGTGTTAGTCCTCCCTGGTTTGTCTTGACAGAATCCATCACCTGAATTCAGCTCCATCGGTCATTCCTTGGCCACTGGCTCAGTTGTTCGAGATCCCCTTCGAGAACTGTATTCCCTGCCCACTATAACCCGTGTTCTATCCGGACGTTTATCAAAAAACTGACTAACAATGACTCCTATGCTCTTACTGAAATGTTTTCTGTAAATGATGCATAACAGTGGACCCAGCACTGTTCCTTATGGCACACTGCTGGTCATAGGCCCCCAGTCTGCACAACAACGCTCTCCCACCACTCTGTCTCCTATTGTCAAGCCAATTTTGTATCCAGTTGGCTAGTTCTCCCTGAAACCATGTGATCTAACCTTACTAACCAGTGTTCCACGCTAAACCCTGTCCAATGCCTTGCTGTGGTCAGTATAGACACAGTCTCCTGTTCTGTCTTCTTCTATCTTCTTAGTCACCTCTACAACAAACTCAGGCAAGTTTGTGAGACACTACTTGTGTACTTTGTGTCAACTGTCCCTAATTAACCTTCGCCGTTCGAAATGCATGTAACTACTGTCCCTCAGAGCCCCCTCCAACACCGTACGCACCACTAACATCAAGCCAATTGGTCTTTAGGTGCCTTGATTTCCCTCGCAAAAGTTTTAAATAATGGCACAACGTGAAACACCCTCCAGGCTTCCAGCTCATCACCCGTGGCTGTCACTGATATAAATATCTCTTTAAGGGACAATTCTTCCAGAGTTTCCCCCAGTGTCCTCAGATATACATGATTAGCTCCAGGGATTTGACTTTTTTTTAGGCGTTTTAAAATCGCCAGCACCTCCCGTTTTGTTATGCGGAGTCTTTTGAAGACTTCATTTCCCTGACTTCCCCAGTCTTTAAGTTCTGATGTGAAATTTTCGTCAAGGATCTCACCCATCTCCTGTGGTTCCACACATGGATTAACCCATTGATCTTCAAGGGGCATATCCTGTCTCTAGTTAATCTTCTCTCGTTAGTATTCATGTCGAATTCCTTTGGATTTCCCTCAGCATTATCAGCCAAAATTTTCTCAGGTCTCCTGCTTGCCCTCCTGCTCTACCTCTTCAGTGTATTACTGTACCCACAATGTTCTTTGAGGAATCCAGCTGGCCATATATGACATGGACGCCTTTATCTTGACCAGAACCTCAATACCCCCAATCATCCAGAATTTCCTTCTTGTAATCAGCATTGTCCTTCACACTAACAGAAATATCCTCACGCTGAACTCTCATTTTATCTTTCTTTTGATAGTTTCCCACCTGCCTGAGGTCCATTTACCTGCAAATACTCTCCACAATCAACTGCTAAAAGTTCTTGACCAATACCGTCTGGATTGGGGCAGACCAATTTTGATCTTTCACTTGTGGATCAGGCCTGTCATTTTCCATAACTGTTTTCAAATTAATACAGTTGTGGTCACTTTGTCAAAGTGCTTCCCAACTTACACCTCAGTCCCTTTCCCTACCTTGTTTCCCAAGGGGAGGTCAGGTTTTGCCACTTTCTCCAGGGAGAGGGCAAGCAACCAGTGGTAATTGTGCACATCAGTACACATGACATAGATACAGTTGGATGGGATCTGGTCAAGTGAGTATTAGGAGTTAGGTAATAAGTTAAAAAGCAGGACTACAGGGGCAGTGAGCTCCAGATTACTCCCAGTGCCGCTCGTAGTGAATATGGAAGTAAAAAGACTAGCCGGATGGATGAGTGCCTGAGGAGCTGGTGGAGGGGGAAGGGTTTTTACGTCTTGGATCATTGGGGTCTCTTCTGGGGTAGAAGTGACCTGGACAATGGGGATTCTGAAAAATAAAGAGACCATCGGCCAGTCAGAGGAAAATCCACCAGCCACCGAGAGCACGTTTCCTATTCAGGATATCCAGGGGCACAGTCAAGGGAGAGAAAAGACTTCTGGTTTAAAGGAAATTTATTTCATGAGGCCTGACTGGTAAGGCAGACGAGCTCAGAGCATGGATTGCCTCTGGGGACTGGGATGTTATAGCCATAACAGAAACATGGCTGAGAGAAGGGCAGGAGTAACAGCTCAGTGTTCCAGGATACAGAAGGTACAAGTGTGACAGAAAGACAAGTAATTGAGGAGGGGGAGTGCGCTTTTGATAAATGAGAGCATAACAACAGTGATCAGAGAGGATACTCCTAAAGAGTAATCAAATGAGGCCATATGGTTGGGAGTTAGAAAGAAGGGGGCGGTCACTTTGTTTGGACTGTATTACAGACTCGCAAATAGCCAGCGGGTATGAGAAGAGCAGATGTGTAGAGAGATTGTAGATAGGTGTTGAATAAGTAATAAGAGAGTAGTATTGATTGGAGGTTTTAATTTCCCCTGGATTGACTTGGGACCTCAGAATACCATATGGGTAACAATTTGTCAAATGGGTCCAAGAAAGTTTCCTTGACAAATATATAGGCTGTCCTACTCTATTCAGGTGGGCGCAACATTGAACATCCCCTGAGAAAACAAGATGAGGAAGTGACTGAAGTGTCAGTCGGAGAGCACTTTGGGTCCAGTGACCGCAACTGTGTTAGTTTTAACATAACTACAGAAAATGATAGGAGAGGTCCACAGGTTAAGGAGCTATGCTGAAACACTGGCAGTTTTGGGGCCACGAAGCAGGATCTAGCAGAGGTTGAGTGGGTGAGTCTGTTTGAAGGAAAAGAAACGACTGGAAAATGGGAGGCTTTTAAAAGTGTGATACTGAAAATCCACGGTCAGTATGTACCTGTTAGGGTGAAAGGAAAATGGCAGGTTTAGGGATCCCTGGCTGATGACAGATATTGAGTCTCTGATCTGGCAATTGAAGATGGTATACATTGGGTTTAAGGTTTCCGTATCTACCGAACCTCTTCCGGCCCTAAAGACAGAATCAATCTGTGGAGACCCTATCAGGTCCATGCCACACATCGATCTGTTGAACCCACTCCAGGCCCTGTGACTGTTCCAATTCAGTTCCTAAAGGAACTGCGGTCTGTGTAACATGCTCTCATCACTATCACCCACCCTGTCAGTGTAAGCTTTTCCAGTATTTCCACCCATCTACTCATCTGCATAAACTTCTCCAACTCTTACACCCCTATATCTGTGTTAACGATAACCTCCCCAACAACACTTTCCCACTTAGGCCAAACTCGAGGAGATGACTAATGCTCCTTTAGCTGTGTAACTGTCTCCAATCAAAATTGCTGTTCTCATCTCCAAGAAAATCCGTCCGATTCCACATCCTCCATGTCTAAATAACACCAGAACCTAAGAATTTCGACATCTCTCAACCTGTTCAGTCACGAGTACCCTCCATATGTGTGTTTTTTGCTTCCAGCCTAGACAACCTACATTATCTCTGTAATCTGCTCCATTCCCTAAATAGTACCTGTCAGTATAAACCAGCACTGTCCTCCCACTATCCTTATCCTTGTAAACTGATCCATCCCTCCCAACCTCCTCATCTCCATGAACTCCTGCAGGCCCTACAGCTCTCCACATTTCTGCAACCTCCTGTGGGCCTATGGTCCTCCCTCCCTGTCAAACCACCTTCAGTCCCCACATCCCTCCCAATCTGGCTCCTCTGCTTCAAATCAGACCATTGCTGTCTCTGTAAGCACCTCCACTCCTGACAACTCTTCCCATTTGTGTAACCGCGTTCAGACCCCATACTCTCCAGCTTCCTGCATCCTCTTCCTGAAATTGCAATCAAAACCACATTTTCTGTATTATCCACCAGTGCTTAAACCTTCCCCAACTCAGTAACCTCTTGCAGTCCTAATCAAACACCTTAAATTTGAAAGCTTTCAATTCGCTACAATCCTCCCTCCCTCCCTCCTCAAATGCGTTCATTACCATGTAACCACACAATTACTGAATTCTCCTTTTGCACTGCAACCCTCCTACGGTCTGCAAAACTCTCCTGTCCTGATATTCTTCCCGATCTCTGTAACCCCCACCACCCTCCAGTGCCCTTTTTGGGAACATGGCAGAGGAGGGAAGATTTGTAGAGTCCGGGCCATGTTACGGAGGTAGAATTCTGGGAATTGCAGATTTGGTCTAATGTCTGTCGTGTGCAGATTATTGGAGAGGACTCTGACAGACAGAATTGGAAAATCTTAGTTAAATTTTAGACAGTCAGCATGGGTTTGTGAGGGGCAGGTCATGCATCACAAACCTTATTGATTTCTTTGAAGATATGGCAGAATATATTGAAGCTCATACAGAAAATAAGGAGGCATGGGATACAGGGAAATCTATCTGTCTGGATACATGCTTGGATGGCCCAGAAAAGACAGAGTATGGCAGCAGATAAACAGTATTGAGCCTGGAGCTCAGTGACCAGTGGGGTTCTGTAACAGTCGGCTTTGGGACGCTGCTCTCTGTGATTTTTATAAATGACTTGTATGTGGATGTTGGAGAGTGGGTTCGTTAATTTGCCAATCTGGTGGAGTGGTGGGTAATGTGGAGGGCTGCTGTAGGTTGCAATGGGACATTGACAGGACACAGAGCTGGGCTGGAAATCTCAAATGGTGTTCAAGCTGGAAAAGTATGAAGTGATTTATTCTGGAAGGTGGAATTTGAATACAGAATACAGTGTGAAAGGCAGAACACTTGGCAGTGTGGAGGATCAGAGAGATCAAGGTGTCCATGTCCATAGATCCCTCAAAGTTGCCACACACGTTGATAGGGCTGTTAAAAAGCATATGTTGTGTTGGCTTTCCTTAGCAAGGGGATTGATTTTAAGAACAGTGAGGTTTTACTGCATCTTTATAGCATCCTGGTGAGACCACACTTGGAATATCGTGTTCAGTTCTGGTCCCCTGTTTACAGGAAGGATGTGCAAGTTTTAGAGAGCATACACAGGAAATTTACCAGGATGCTGCCTGGAATGGAGGGTATTTCTTATGAAGAAAGGTTGAGGGGGCTAAGGCTTTTCTCATTGGAGTGAAGAAAGGGGTGGGACAACGTGGTAGAGGTGAACAAGATGAAGAGAGTCACAGAGAGAGTGAATAGTGAGAGACTTTTTCCCCTGTGGCATAAATGGCTAATACAAGGGGTATAATTTTAAGGTGAATGGAGGATGGATAAAGGATAGAGAATGGTAGGTGGTTGGAATGCACTGACAATGGTAGTAGTAAAATTAGATACTTTCGGTACATTTAATAGACTCTTGGAGAAGCACTTGGATGGTAGTAAAATGAAGGGTATGGAAGTTAGTTTGGTCTTATAGTCGGATAAATGGTTGGCATGGCATCATGGTCGAAGGGTCTTGTGCTGTACTGTTCTGTGTTCTATGTTCTGTTTGGTAAATGGGTAACAACCTCCGATCAGTGTAAAAGGATATGGCATTCAGGAGGAGCTAGTCAACTGGATACAAAATTGGGCTTGATGGTTGGAGACAGAGGGTGATGGGAGACATGTTGTTTTTCTGACTGGAGGCATGTGACCAGCGGTGTAGTGGGTCCGCTATTGTTTGTCATTTGGGTAAATGGTTTGGATGGGAATATTTGTTTCCTGGTAAGTAATCTTCTTGGGTGACACTGGAATTGGTGGTAAAGTGGGCAGTGAAGAAGGTTATCTATGATACAACAAGATTAACAGCACTGCTGGGAGAGTGGGCTGAAAAATAGCAGATAAAATTTAATTAGATAAATGTGAAGTGTTCCATTTTGGTGAAACAAACCAGGATGTGACTTGTACAGTTAATGTTCAGGCCCTGGGTGGTGTTGTCAATCAGTTACCAGGGATGCAGGTAGACAGTTCTTTGAAAGTTGCGTCACAGGCAGGCAGGCTGGTGAAGCAGGCGTTTGGGATGGTTACCTTCATTGGGCAGAGCATGGAGAGTAAGAGTTGCGATTTCATGTTGTATCTGTACAAGACATTGGTGAGGCCACCATAAATACATTGCTGATTAATAGGAAGAACTCATCAGGTTCACTTCCCTGCTTTAGGGAAGAACAACAAATATTCTCACCTGGTCTGGCCAACATGTGACTCCAGACCCACAATAAGAGGGCTGACTCTGAGCTGCCCTCTGGGTAATTAAGAATGGGGTCAAAGAATGTTAGGCCAGGCAGTGGCATCCACATGCCATAAATGAATAAATAAAAATACATATGTCCCTCCCTACCTCTGCAAATCCCTCCAGCTGCAACAATCCGTACTTAGTTTGAAACACACTTCAGGCCCTAACCGCTCTCTGTTACACTCTCACCACCTCCAGCACCTTCATCTCTCCCTGTGCCTATTGTGATGTTATACCCTCACAGGGATTCCTCTTCCAATTGCCCTCCTCCTGCTAACAGACCCTTTGCAACCCCTTTAAAGCTTACTCCGAAGTGAAAATCTTTCACTTCAAGATTTTAAGTACTTTTTGATGATCTTCTCAGCCTCATAATCTAATATGATCCATTTTGTCCTGAGTGAGGGACAGGTGTGAGTTTCTGTTGAGGTTTTATCTGTTTCAATGGAATATCCTTCAAATGTTTCCCATTGTTCATTTACACACACTAATGTTTCAGTCTGTTTAGCTTGTTTCGCTTGGTCAGTTCTCCTCTCAAACTCATGTAATTGGCAATTTTTGTTTTTAGTTGTAGCTTGTCCTTTCTGTGATTCACTGAAAAATTTTATATTTCTTTAAACTGCACTTTATCACAATTTCCCAGAGGATCTCTCCAGGTGACATTACTCATTCACTAAGTTTCATCACACAACGGTCGATCTGACATAGTTACATCCCTAGCCAGTTGCACAATGTTATTTAAAGAAACACTGAAAAAAGTCTCCGAACTTCCCTTCCAATATCACTGTTGTCAGTGTGATTGTCACGATTATACGAATTTTGAATTTTCACTGAATTGTCATTATGCCTTTATTAAAAATTCCAATGAGTTCCTGTTTAATGCAGTGATGAGCAATGAAATGCTATTCAGTTGCCTAAAACTGTTCTGCTGCTTGTGTCCTTGGCAAGTAGTAGCCAGAATTTACATTCAGACTGACCCTACTTCATGATCTGCAGCCAAATGCTTTCTCTGTAATGCCTTTCTTACCCATTATTGTTAGCGTTGTCCATTTTGCCTGAGTTTGCGCAAGGTTGTGAACTATTGAATATTTGTGTGCACCTTTTTTCACCCTGTAACCACGACACCCTGGTGTCTAACTCTCTTTTATCTCTGTGTCACAAATCCATCTACCTTATGGCAAAGACTTTGTCCATTCCACACAAAAAAAACATAATTTACTGTTTCCTACAATTTCCTGTCACAAAGTGATTTGCTGACGTACAGTTTTAGTTAAACTTGGCCCCATCCTGGTCTTTTCTGCTGGTCTTCAGCCACATCCCCATGCTGTCCCAAAGCTTCACCTTTTCTATTTGAATTTGGAAAGCTCCTTTCATCTGAACCCTGTCCCTGATCCTCTCTGTCAGTTTAAAGCCCTGTCCCTAAACCTACCAACGTGATTGCTCAGGACACTGGTCCCAGCACATTTACAGCGGGACCATCCGAATGGTTTATTTTTAAACTCAGGTCTGGGATGTGGGTATCTCTGGCTGACCAGCCTTTCTTGCCCAGCCCTAGCTGCCCTTGAGCTGAGTAACTTGCTCAGCCATTTCAGAGGCAAACACTTTGCTGTGGGGATGTCGTACAGGTCACGTGAGGATGGCAGATGTCCCCTAGTGTATTTTTGATGAACAAACATTGTTTTGGACATCAGCAATGATTTCGTACTTATCCATAGATTGTTAATTACAATTAAAAAAAAATGATGATTGCAAATTCCACCATTTCTGATGGTGTGATTTAAACCTGCCTCCAATGAACATTGGGTGAGGTTTCGGATACATGCTCTCGCAGTAATACCACGAAGCCATCACTTCACCTGCTCAAAGGTTGCTCATTCCTGAGCACTGATACCAGGGCATCAGGAACCTAAACCTGTTCTTCCTACATGATTGTTTCGTTATGAAATCTTCCTGCCCTCTGGTGATATCACTCAGTCTCACTCCATGTGGTATCCCTCACTGTGAGGGTCTAATTGCTGCCTCTGTCACTGTCTCTCACTCTTGCAGCTACTCCAGATCCTGAGCCAATTGAAGTCTTCACTCCAGAGAGACAGGACAGCACAGGCCAGGGATGGAGACAGGGTTTTTCAGATCTCTGTTGGACTTAGTGCCATTCCCGGTGTGTATCCCTCACGAGATCACTCTAATTTCCCAAACAGTCTATTCCTCTGACTCCTGTAGGTACTCAGGAAGGTCCTGACTCAATAGACTTCCCAGCTGCTGGCTGTCTCGTCCATCGCCACATTGAAGATGGTTGATCAGCCAGGGAGATAAAGGGAAGGGAGATTTGGAGTCTTAAATAAATCCCGCAGTGAGGTAAGATCACTCACAGTGAACAGAGCAGAGAGCAAAGACAGAGCTCCAAACATCGGCTAACAAAACATGGCACAGATACAGTGCTGGAGAGGAAGCACAGTACAGACACACCCCAGGCTCAATCAACACCCCTATAGTAAGTTCTGTTGTGTTAAGACTCACTACTCTGCAACACTCTATCTATGGCATGTCTTGGTGACTAGTGTCTTCAATAATTTGTAACTCCTACAACAGATACAGTCCCGGTAACCGCCTCCCTTCCCTCTCCTCCCTCCACATACTTGAATTATGGTGCATTCCAGCCTACCATCACTATTAATATAATTTGCTTCAGTGTCTATTATGTGCCTTATCTCAGTAGTCTCCTCCTCCAATAACATGCAGCACGGAAACGGTTCCTTTGATCCAACTAGTCCATGCTGACCAGAATCCCTGAACGAGTCCCGTTACCCTGCACTTAACACAAATCCCTTCAAACCTTCTCCTCTCCATGTACCTGGACAAATGTCTTTTACATGTTGTTATTGTACTTTTCTCTACCACTTCCCCTCAAAACTTATTCCATAGCCGCACCATACTCTGTGTGGAAAATCTTCTCCTCCTAATCCTTTTAAGTTTTTTCCTCTGCCATCTCCTACTTATGCCCTCGAGAACACAGAACATAGAACATGACAGTGCAGTATAGGCCCTTCGACCCTCAATGTTGCGCCAACCTGTGGAAACAATCTGAAGCACATCTAACCTTCCCTATTCCATTCTCATCCATATGCCTATCCAATGACTGTTTAAATGCCCATAAAGTTGGCGAGTCTACCACTGTTTCAGAGCTGAAAATGTATTGCTGGAATAGTGTGTTGCTGATGAACGGCTTATGCCCGAAACGTCGAATTTCCTGTTCCTTGGATGCTGCCTGACCTGCTGCGCTTTTCCAGCAACACACTTTCAGCTCTGATCTCCAGCATCTGTAGACCTCACTTTTACCACTGTTTCAGGCCATGCATTCCATGCCTGACAATTCTGAGTAAAGAACCTACCTCTGGCATCTGTCCTATATCTATTAATTAATGTTAATATTCATTACTACTTCAATTTAAAACTATTTGCCCTCGTGCTAGGAGTCGCCACCTGAGGGAAAAGGCTCTCACTGTCCAAACCATGTCACCCTCTGATTGTCTTATATGTCTCAATTAATTGATCTTAAACTCTTCTCTCAAACACAAACAGGTTCAAGTCCCTCAGCCTTCCTCATGACACCTTCCCTCTGTACCAGGTAACATCGTAGTAAAACTCCTCGGAACACATTCCAAATTTTTAACATCCTTCTAAAGCGGTGACTTGAACCACAGGCAACACTTCAAATGCGGCCGCACCAGAGTTTTGTACAGCTGCAGCATTATCTCATGGTTCCGAAACTCATTCCCTGTCCCAATAAAAGCTCACATGCTGAATGCCTTCTTAACAAACTGGGTGGCAACTGTCAATGATCCATGTACATGGACAAAGTGATCTCTCTGCTCATCTGCACTACCAAGTTCTGCTTTACCCACATCCACCTGTTTGGTCACCTCAAAGTAGTCAACAAGGTTTGTGAGGCATGACCTACCCTTCCCAAAACCATGCCGACTATCCCTCATCAACGTGTTCATCTCCTGATGATTATAAATGCTGGCCTTTACAAGCCTTTCCAACACTTTACCCAGAATCGAAGTAAGGCTCACACTTCTATAATTACCCCGGGTTGTCTCTATTCCCCTTCTTGGTCAAGGGGACAACATTTGCTGTCCTTCTGCCTTCTGGCACTATTCCTGACGGCAATGACGACATAAAGATCAAAGCCAACGGCTCAGCAATCTCCTTACTGGCCTCCCAGAGAAGCCAAGAATAAATCCCATCTGGCCCAGCGGCCCTTTTTTTGCACTTGCCAGAATTGCTAACACCTTATCCTTCTGCAGTTCAATCCCATCTAGTTATGGACTCCACTACCCTGGGGTAAAGATGTTGGTTACCTGTACCCCTCATGGTTTTATAAACCTTTATACGGTCACCCCTCAGCCACCTACGTCCAGTGGAAATGTGAAGGACAATGATATAAATATTTCTGCTCGCGTCCCTGCTACTACTTTGCCACAATATTCTGGTATACACTTGTTCAGGACCTAGGGCTTTCTCTATCTTTGTGTTCTAAAACCTCCAGCACCACCTCTTCTGTCATGGAGACTCTTTACAAGCCATCACTGTTTCTTTCCCTTTGTTTCCTAGTCTTTGTCCACAGTATGTTCTGACATGAAATGCTCATTTAGTCTCTCTCCTACCTTCTGTGGTTCGACACTTGGATGGCTTCACTGATCTTTGAGGAGCCCTAGTGTCTCTCCAGTTGCTTTTTTGGACTTGTGTGCTGTAGAAAATTCTTCGCATTCTATTTAAACCTATCTGCCACATTTATCTCATTCCCCCAGGATGCATTCCAGCTTATCCAGCCTCTCCGTTTCTGTCAAACCCTCCAGTATCAGTGACATCTTCGTCAGTCTTTGCTCCATTTGCAGTTTCAGGAAATGCTTCCCAGATCAGGATGATCAGAATTCTATGCAGCGTTCCAAAGCTGTGCTGATTATCCCTAATCAATCCTTGTCGTTGCAAATGCATGTAACTCCTGTCCTGCAGAATCGCTTCCAACAACATCTGCATCGCTGACATCAAACTAATTGGTGTTGATATCCCTGGCTTTCCCTTGCAGCCTTTCCTAAGTACTGGCACAACCTTAGCCACCCTCCAGGCTTCCAGCCCATCACCCATGGCTATCAGTGATAGAAATATCTCTTTATGGGACCCCACAATTTCTTCCTGAGCTTCCCGCAATATCCTGGGGTATAATTGATTAGTTTCCAAGGATTTGTCCATCTTATATGCATTTTAGAACCTTTAGTACCTCCTGATCTGTTAAGTGGAGTCTTTTGAAGACGTCACTGTTCCTTATTCCTTGACTTCCCCAACTTAAGTTCAAACATAAAATTTTTGTACACGTCTCACCCATCTCCTGTGTTTCCACACTTGGATGGCCCCATTCGTAATCAAGAAGCTATATTCTTCCCCTAGTTAATGTCCTGAAGAATATACTTGAAGAATCTCTTTGGATTTTCGTCAGCCTGATCTGCCAATGCTTTTTGTGGTCCCCTTTGTGCCCTCCTGATTTCCCTCTTAAGTGAATTACTCCACCCGCTATATTCTTCAATGGATTCCCTTACTCCAGCTGCCTATATGTGACATGTGCCCCTTTTTGTTGACCAGAGCCTCAATGCCCCCCAGTCATCCAGTGTATCCCATTTGTGTCAGCATTGTCCTTCACACTAACAGAAATATGGTGTCATTCAATAGTGAGGGGCATGGATTGCTACTTTCAAACATGTTCAAGCATTGCCTCAATTTGATGAGAAGAATGTGATGACCTTTTCGTCTCATTTGAAAAGTTGGCTCAACAAATGCAGTGGCCAGAGGCAATGTGGATTTTGTTGATCCAAACGAAACTTGTAGGTAGGACTGGTGAGGCATTCACATCCCTATCAGAGGAGGTATCTGGGAAGTCTGAAGAGATTTTAAAGAAACATTAAGTCAACATAGGAAACCTTTCAGGAATCTAATGAGGATCCTGGTCAAACCTACACTGAGTTTCTAAGGATCAAACAGACTAATTTCAATAGTTGGATAAGAGCTTTAAAATTCAGGCAAAGCTATAATGCCCCTAGAGAGATTAGTATTTGGAGAAATTCAAAAATTCACTACCTGAAATAGTGCAAACTCAGGTGGAAGAGCAGAGAGTGCAAACGGCAAGGTTAGCTGCTGAAATGGCTGATGATTATGAACTGGTCCATAAACTTGATTTGCTTTCCAGAACCAGTTCTGGTCTCTGAGGGACAGAAATTGGAGCAAAGATATATCCTCATGTGCAAAGGGAAAGGTAGATCACAGTGTAGAATGTAAGGATAATTTACCACCCTAATAAAGAAAACCTTGAGGGGGACAAGAAGTTTAAATACTATGGTGTTTCCATTGTAATAAAGTGGGCCACACAAATTCACAATCTTGGTGAGCTGGGAGAAAACCAGCTGTAGGATAACAAGACAAGCCTGGAAGTTTCGTTGAATTAGTAACAAAAAGCATAGGGGGAGTTAGGCAACTGCCTCAGAGTGTACAAGATGATCAGTGGACATGCTAAATCTGCGTAAACAAATCTACATGGAAGGGTAAAGTTTATTCACATAGGCCAGGAGTAATTGGTAAGGAGGTTCCAATATTAATTGACACAGGATATTTTCAGTCTGTAATGCTGAGGGGTGAGGCTTTATGAACTCTTCAGAGACTATTGCCAGAAAATCTGCTGGGAACAGGAATTCATAGTGAGGCAAAAAGTGCTCAGTTATGTAAAGTGAGGCGATGGAGTCCAGAGAAGAGTGGAAAATGTGTGGCAGGTGTACTGGACTCCTAACTCTCAGCTCCAGGAATAAAAATTGTCCTTGCAATTAATATAGCTGATTAACTGGTAGGCGTGCTGCCTATTCTAGTTGAAAAGCCAGTGGAGATGCAGGCAACTGAAGACCTGGAGAATGTTTATCCAGGAATCTTCCCTGATTACGTCATCAGCAGATCACAAATGCACAGGTTGAAGCGGGTTAAAGGTAGAGATAAGGAAGCTGACATAGAGTTATCCAAAAGTTTCTTTTTGATCAGATAAGTGGAACTGAAGGAGCAAGTATGAAAACATGAAAGTATTTTTAGCTCTGCTAAGGTGATTGAATTACAGCAGAAAGATGAGGAGTTACAAAAGTTATATCAAAAAACATTTAGCAAAAAAAGAGAATGAATGCATTCCTTTTGTTATTACTTAACAAATGATGTCTTAATGTGGATATGGAGATCAGCGCACATTGAAGCAGATCAGGCGTGGACAGAAATTCTTCAAATTGTTTTCCTGTTGGGTATAGAAAGGAAGTGATGTGAGTGGCACATGAGCTACCACTTGGAGATCATTTCGGGGTTAGGACATTACAGGCTGGAATACAAAGATACTTTCACTGGCCTGGACTACACAAAGATGTAGTTGAATTTTGCCAGATGTCTCAAACATGTCACACAGACAGTAATAAACCTGCAACTTTAATACCTATTCCAACATTTGAGGAACCTTTCTCAAGAGTCTTGATAGATTGTGCAGGCCCCTACCTCAAACAAAAGGTGGGAATAAGTATTTATTAACAATAATGAATGTGTCGACTAGATTTCCAGGGGCAGACCCATTATGCAGCATCACAGCTAAAAGAGTTGTAGAAAAATGCTTTTTTTTTTACTAGGTATGGACTACCAATAGAGATCCAGACAGATCAAACCTCACATCCGGACTATTCAAGGAGATGATGGATAACTTGGGAATAAAGCAATTCAAATTCACTGCGTACTATTTGGAATCACAGGGAGCATGATAGAGATGTCATCAAACACTGAAGACCATGTTGAGGTGTTATGGTCAGGATTATCCAGATGATTGCGATAAGGAAATTGCTTTTGAACTTTTTGTGATCACAGATGCACAGAATGAATTGACCAAATTCAGTCTATTCAAATTAATTTGTGGGCATAAAGTAAAAGGACCATTAACATTGTTTCAGGAGAAATTAATAAGTCAGAATTCAGAGACCATCCATTTGGATGATTTGTCAAATTTTAGGGAACGATTAAATAGAGCTGGAGAGTTGGGTAGACAGCATTTAAAAGTATTGCAGCATACAATGAAACAGGAAGTGGATGCGAAATCATAAATTGGCAATTTTGCAATTGGGAGTAAAGTATTGGTGTTACTTCCAGTAACAGTTGAACCTTGAAAAGCAAGTGTTGGCGTATCTTATCAAGTTGGGAAGAAATTGAATGAGGTGAACTATTTGATACGGACTCCAGACAGGATGAGATCTCACGGAGTGTGTCATGTGAATACACTCAAAAGGTATTTTGATAGGGAAGGAAAGCAAGAGGAGAAGGTGTTAATGATTACAGCACAGAAGGAAGAACCAAGTTCAGAGGATTCTGAATTGGACATTCCTCAAATCAAATTGGAGAATGAGGAAGTTGTCAAAAATTGGGATGAATTGTTGAGTTACTTTACACAAGAAAAGAAAAGTGACCTGAAAGAGTTTTTACTATCTTGTGGAGAGATATGCTGCAAAAACTGGGAAGTACGAACATAATTGTGCATGATGTAGACACAGGAGATGCTGTTCTGATTAAGCAACATCGTTATGGGCATGACTCTCCAAAATTGGCACAGGTTCAGAAGGAGATAGAGCGCACACTCCAATATGTCACAATCGAAATGAGTTACAGTGACTGGAGTTCACATATAGTCATGGTACCAAAGCCAGATGGTACCCAACGGTCATGTGTGGACTATCACAAAGTCAGTGCCGTTACAAAGACTGATGCGGATCCAATTCCATGTTTGGAGAACTGTGTCGAAAAAGTGGGAGAAGCTACTTACATTTCTAAGTTGGATTTGCTCAGAGGCTACTGGCACGGACCTCTGTCAGAGAGAGCAAAGGCAATTTCGGCTTTCATAATGCCAAATGGGCAGTTCAAATTGTGGCATTTTGTATGAAAAGCGATCCAGAAACATTTCAGAGACTGATAATAAGGTCATTGCCTGATTACCCAACTGTGTGGTCTACGTTGATGACCTGATGATTTTTAGTCACTCATGGAAGGAACATTTAGAGCATTTATCAGACTTGTGCGATCAACCTCAGAAGGCAGGCTTGGTGGTAAACTTAGCTAAAGGAGGCTCTATCCCTGGTTTTTTTCGCAGGGACATTAAAACGGGGCCAAGCTCATATCAGTCTGGTTTGGTACAGAGATGAAAAGGATTTTTAGAGGCCTTTTGTTTATATGGAAACAGATGAGGCTTCAGGCCAAAGTGGTCATGCTTTATAAGTGACCAGTATAATGAACGGAGAGTGGTGAGCTCTTTTAGCTGAACTTGCTGAGCTGATTTGAGCTGAGCAGTTTTCAGTTGAGTTTTGAACTGGGAAGTTCATCTGGGAACTGTGTGGAAACTCTCTCTCGTTTCTGACCTTCAATTTCAACCTGGAAGTATTTGTTCCATTTGTACTGGTTTTTATTGGGAGTTTGATTATTGGGACAGTTGTGTATGCTCGGAGCAGCATAAGTAAGTTTAGTTGAATTGGTTGAATTCTGTCGTGATTCTTTATTCTGTTCTTTGTGTTTCATTGTATAATTTTATGAATAAAGTCTTTGTTTTAAAATGTAGTAGCCATCCTCGCTAAATTACTCCTATTTCAATTCCCTTTCCCAGTCCCTTTCCAACATGGCCATCCTTGGCGTCCTAAATTGCCACAACGAACCAAACCATGGTTTGGAACAACAAGATCTCATCTGTCTCCTGTGCAGCCTACACCCCGGGGACGCAACATTGAATTCTCCAATTGCAAATAACCTCCCTTCCAATCCCCCGACTCCCTTCCCAGACTCTCCCCTCCCTTCCATTCCTCTGAGCAAGCTTTTGTCCAGCTACCTCCCAACTGGACTCAGCCATCCCATCATCTCCCGCAGATACCCTTGATCTGTGTTCACTTATCCCCCACCTCGTCACTCTGCCTCCTCCTCCCTCACCCGCCACTTTATCTATCGACTCCCTTACTCCCATCCACAGTCCTGATGAATGGTTATATCCAAGGCGTTCACTTCTCAACGTCTTGATGCTGCCTTGCTTATATTGTTCTTCCAGCTTCCTGCGTGTGTATTTTGTATTCCAACATCTACTGTCTTTCTTAAAATTGTCTTTTTGTGTAATAGGCAGGAGTGAGTGAACGCATTGCCCCTCTTGTTATCCAACAGATCAGATGGGCGGAATGGCTTTTTTATATTACTGTGAAACCAGCTAGAGTTGCTGAAGGAGTTCCTCTTTCTTTTAACCATGGAAATGTTTAATGCCCAGCAGTGCTTTTGATCAATGTTACCTTTACGTTAGCAGCACAAGCTTGAATGTTGTCCAGATTTGATACCTGAGTACGTTAGGAGGTGACTCATTGTTCTGAACATTGTATAGTCTTCACAGAACATCACCACCTCTGATCGTATGACAGAGGGAAAGACATTGATGACGCAGCTGAAGATGTTTATGCCGAAGAAGCTACCCTGAGGATTGCCCACAGGGATATCCAGGGACTGGGAGGATTGATGTCCACCAGCCCCATTGTGTTCTGAATGATTCAACCAGTGGGGAGTTTACAACTAATTCCTATTAAGTTAAATTCTGTTCAGTCTCCTTGACATCTCGCTCAATCAAATACTGCCATGATATCAGGGCCAGTCACTTTATGCTGTGTTCATATCTTCTATCCATTTCAATAGGCCAAGGTATATGTATGGGGAGTCTTTCCTTCTCTCAGAGGGTAGTGACGGTTGGGACCAGACAGTTGAGGAGGCCAAAGCACTGAAATGTTTGGGGGGTGCGAGTGGGTGTCAGTGGATTTTGACCCGTCAGAGAGTCGAGGGCTACAAAGAATTGGGCATAAAAGAGAAATTGCGGCCGAGTACAGATCAGCCCTGACTTACTGAATGGAAGTGCAGGTCTGAGGGGCTATGTAGCCTGGTTTTATTCCAGTAAACCCCATAGTCTAGTCACTTTTCGGCCTCTTCCATTTCCTGTGTTACTGACTTCAAGCAGCTGAATAGACTGATCCTGTTGCTGTGTATCTGGATACTGGTGCTGCATGATCTGGTTACAGTTTTATAGGCCCGAGAGGTTTATTGGCCTCCTCCTGTAATTGTATATCTGGCTCCAGGGGCTGAAACCCTCATTCTGAAACCCTATTGCTCCTGCAGGTCTCCCCTCTCTCCCTGCATATTTGTTACTCTCATTCCTGTTGACTCTTTGGGGGCCTATATTACAACTCCAACACCTCACCATTCCATTCCTATTTCTTAACTCCACCCACAAAGCCTCATGGGGTGATCCATCAGTTATTTTATCTCTGATTACTGCTGCGGTACTCCCCTTCATCAGAAATGCAACTCCCCCTCCCCTCCTTCCACCATCTCTCTCTCACCTAAAGCACCTGTTCCCTAGCACATTAAGCTGTCAGTCCTTTCCATCACTTAGCCATATTTCTGTAATGGCTATAATTTCCAGTCCCACCTACCTATCCACACCCTGAGTTCATTGGCCTTACCTGTCAGCCCTCGTGTATTGAAACAGATGCAATTTACTCCAAAAGGCACTACTTTCTCCCTGTCGTTTTCCAGCCTAACCTTGC
Organism: Hemiscyllium ocellatum; assembly: GCF_020745735.1. Classification (NCBI taxonomy): domain Eukaryota; kingdom Metazoa; phylum Chordata; class Chondrichthyes; order Orectolobiformes; family Hemiscylliidae; genus Hemiscyllium; species Hemiscyllium ocellatum. The sequence goes on along the minus strand of NW_026867955.1, from coordinate 63,475 downwards.
TATTTCTGATTACTGTATCTCCTTCCACTTGCCTCCCTGCTCTTGAGGATATGACCACTTGCCAATCTAGTTTAAACCCTCCCTTGTAACCCGAGCAAAACTGGCCGCCAAGATATTGGAATCCGCTTCAGTGCAAGTCTCTGACGTTAATCTCCCTCTCAGGAGATTATCACTGTCAAGGTATTTTTAAAGAATGATTCTCCTAGCTCTCTGTACTTATGCTGCAGGACCTCATCCCTATTTCTACGGATATCATTTGTGCCAACGTGCATAATGATTTCTTCTGCTCACCCTCCCCCTTGAGAATGTTCTGCAGCCAATTGGAAACATCCTGGACCCTAGCACCTGGGAGGTAACGCACCATCCTGGATTCCCGTTTGCGACCACAGAATCTCTGATCTGTCCCATTAACAATCGACCCTCTTAACTTTAACGCCTGTTTACCTTTACCCTTTCCCGCTGTGCCCAAGAGCCAGTGGTCGTAAAACCAACCTGGCAACTGTTGCTTTCCCCTGAACGGACATTGCCCCCAACAATCCAAAATGGTCTACTTGTTTTCGAGGGTAATAGCCACAGAGGATTCCTGCAATTCCTGCCTACTCCCTTTGCCATTCATGGTGGTCACCGATCTACTCTCTGCCTGGAACATGACAGGAAGCAAGGAACGCCTGTTGGATTAAATTGTGTTCATTGAAATACAACAGGGCTGACAGGTAAGGCTAATGAACTCAGGACGATGAACGTTGGACTGGAATATTACAGTCATTAAAGAAACATAACTAGGGGCGTGTCTATGAATTTGTCAGTATCTCAGATGACCCTCAGTGCATCCTAGATTAGATTACCTACAGTGTGTAAACAGGGCCTTCGGTCCAACAAGTTCTCACCGACCCACCGAAGAGCAGCCCACCCAGACCCACTCCCCTACACGCAACACTACGGGTAATTAAGCATGACCAATTCACCTAAACTGCACATCTTTGGACTGTGGGAGGAAACCGCAGCACCCAGAGGAAACCAATGCAGACACGGGGAGAATGTGCAAACTCCACGCAGTCAGTTGCCCGAGGCAGGATTTGAACCTTGATCACTGGTGGTCTGAGGTAGCTGTGCTAACCCATGATCCAACTTGCCGCCCAGCGTCGCTCCCTAACACGGTCTCTCAGGAGCTGAAGCTGGGTGCAGTGCCCACACGTGTAGCCATCAGGGACGGTTGAATTCTCCCTGAGCTACCACATCTCACAAGATGGAGCGTGCAACTGCCCTAAATGCCATCTCGACTGCTGTAACAATAAAGTTAAAAGAACTTTATTAGAGTTTACCTGTACATTTCGCTGAGCTGAGCTATCCGAAGCCTGTCATGTCAAAGCTTTCCTGCTTACTCTGCTACCAACGGCATGTCTCTCTACCCCTCCAAATTTAATTTTGGTCAGGGAAGGAAGGAGACACCACAGTGATGTAGTGTTTAGGTCTTCAGCACTCCTTGACACCTGGCCGCAGACTACCTGCTCCCCAGTGCAGGTCTGCTCTTGGCCTTGGAGGGTGTCTTGCTGACGTCTTTCTTCTGGTAGTGGTGATTGTGTCGATGCAAATCCTCACCCTAACAGGCAATCCGTGTTGTTACAGTCCTCTCGTACTTTCAGTCTATTTGTATTGCGTTTATGAATTCCTTGAATCCCTCAATTGCATTCCAAACTGTGTCTCATTCCATAGTTAGAGAGGTTGATGTTCTTGTGAATACAAGTTTATTGGAAAAGAACACCATTAGACGTAGGGACAACAATATGTCTGTCCGCTCACTGAGTCTGCTTTTCCTTCGATTAGGTTATATTATTTTGTTAATCCCCCATTCCACTTTCCTGTCATTTCCCCGTAACAATTGTATAAAAATCTGTCTGTCTCAGCCTTGAAGATATTTAATGATCCAGCCTCAACAACCCTCCGAATTTTCTACAATTGTTTCCCTCTCACTGATGTGAGACTTAGTGGTCTTTAATCTGGTGATTTACCCACTCCATCTTGCATAAAATTCCAATTCTTCCTCAGCTCCTGTGTCAATTTGCTCAAGGGTCAAACGGTCACTCTCCCTAAATCCAGGAACTGCTTCTCCAAACTGAAGACCGATTCGAAGGGTGTGTTTAACATATTCTCTGGTTCTGCGAACAGGCTGTCCCCTTAGTCTCTAAAACTCCCATTCTTTCCCGCGTTATCCTCTTCCCCTTAATAAACCAAAAAAAATGACTGTGGATTCTTGCTAATCTTACCCGTTAATGTTTTATCAACCCTCCTTCGGCTCTTCCACTGATAGTTTAAGTTTAGCCCTCCACTTGCTATATTCTTTTAGGACCTTCATTGACCTGCTCACTTGGTACCAGATTTAAACTTCTCTTTCCCTTTTCATCCTGTTCGGAATTTGTGTCGACATCTGATATTCTCTGGATTTGTTTTCCTAAATTTTATCTTCGGTGTAACATGCTGGACCGACACTGTCATCAATTCCATTTTAGTCAAATGATCCCCCCACCCACGCCCAACCTTGTTCTGCTACAGTTTCACACAGAAACAATTGCACTTGGGCCAGATCCTGTCATTTGTTCCCATAAAATCTGTCTCCTCAATGCAAAAAGCTCTTATTTTTCTAACATTTTGGGGGTCTTTTCATTCGCAAAGTCAAAATGTGTGATATCGCATTCACTGGTCCTGTAATGTTCTCCCACCTCCGCCTGGAACAGCTGACTGGCTTTATTCCCCACAGTGAGGCCCAGCACTGCACGGCCCATTGTTTAAGCTGCTCTATGTTGATACAAGAAACTCTCTGGAATAAATTTAAAAACACCTGCCCCTCTTAAAAATTTATCACTGATCGAATGAATGTTCGGAATTGAAATGCCTGAATATAACTATCCTATTATTGTTTTACACACCTCAATAACTTGGTTTCATACCTGCTCCGGTACTGTCCTTTATCTGGGGGTCTATAATATATCGCTAGCAGTTTTTCTGTCATGGTTTTGATCCTGAGCTCGAACCACCAAGTCTCTTTAGAAGATCCTTTCAAGATATCGTCCCTTCTTACGCCAGTAACTAACTCCATAATTAATAAGCCACCACCTCCTCTTTTACCCTCTCTTCAGTCCTGACTCTTGTGCTGGTACCACAGAATATTGAGTTGTTAGCTCCGACCTCCCTCAAACACATCTCTGTAATGGCAAAAATGTCACACTTCCACATGTCACCTCGTTTTCTTATCATATCTGTCTGTCTGATAATTTTACCAGCATCAAGGTAAAGCACATCCAAGCTGGAATATATCACCTTGAATACTCTGTACTTCGGGGTTCTTCAGTCATTCACTGTTCGTTATCAACCTGTCCAATTCATGAACCAAAACTGTAACTCTGGGACTGAATGAATATTTGTTGAATGTGAAATTCCTTTTTAGTAAATGTGTTCATCAAATGCAACTTTCCAGAACTGAACAGTCAGCTCCAGATACAACGAGTTTCTGCTGATTAGTTCCCTGCTCAGTGTGCAGAGGGGACAGCCCTCAGTGATGGAGAAAGTGAGGACTGGTGATCAGAGTCGAAAATTGTGGCGCTGGAAAAGCACAGGCAGTCATGCTGCATCTGAGGAGCAGCAGAGTCAAAGCTTCCCATGTTTTCCATTCCATAATACACAGGATATAGGGAACCATACTTGCTCAGGAAGGCAGCACTATACAGAGTCCTGAAATGGAAAGCCGTCAATCATTTGGTTGGACAGGGAGTAAAAAGTTGAGGTGAAATACAGACTGTTTGAAGTACAAACATAAGGATAAATAAATCCCTCGGCCAGACGGGAAACTCTCTAGGTTACTACAGGAAGAGAGCGAAGAGATTTCTGTGCCTTTGTCGATGGTCTTTGCACCTTCACTCTCTACTGGAGTAGCGTCGGTTGATTGGAGGGTGGCAAATGTAATCCCTTGTTCAGGCAAAGAAACAGGGATTTTCCTGAGAATGACAGACCAGTCAGTCTTACATCAGTATTGGGCAAACTATTGGAGAGGATTCTGGAAAAACAAGGTTTGATTAGAAATAGTCAGCATGGATTTATGAGGGGCAGGTCATACCTCACAACTCTTATTTGATTATTTGAGGATGGGATGAAGCACACTGAAGAAGGTAGAGCAGTGAATGTGGAGTGCATGGATTTTAACAAGGTGGTAGTTTCATTCAGAATGTAAGGAGGCATGGTATACAGGGAGACCTATCTGCCTGGATATAGAATTGGCTAACCCATAGAATACAGAGGGCGGTGGTAAATGGGAAGTATTCAGTGTGGAACTAGGTGAGCAGTGGTGTTCCATAAGGATCGGTTCTGGCACCTCTGCTGTTTGTGATTTTCATAAATGACGAGGATGACGAAGTGGAAGGGTAGGTTAGTAAGTTTGATGATGTAACACAGGTTGGTGGAACTGTAGATAGGGTGGAGGGCTGTTGTAGTTTGCAACAGAAACATTGACAGGATGCAATAAAAAGCTGCGAAGTGGCAGATGGTGTTCGATATGGAAAATGGGATACGATTCATTATGGAAAATCGAATTTGAATGCAGAATACAGGGTTAAAGGCAGGATTCTTCCATTGTGGAGGAACAGGGGAATCATATGGTTCATGACATAGCTCCCACAAAGTTGCTACCCAGGTTAATAAGGTTGTTAAGGATCTGTTTGATGTGTTCATTAGCCGAGGGATTGAGTTTAACAGCTGCGAGGTTATGCTGCTACTCTATGGAGCCCTGGTGAGACCAACTTAGAATATTGTGATCAGCTCTGGTTGCCTCGTTATAGGAAAGACGTGGAAGCTTTGGTGAGGGTGCTGAGGAGATTTATCAAGATGTTGACTGGACTGGAGGGCATGTCTTACAAAGAAAATTTGAGGGAGCTAGGGTGTTTTTCTCATTGGAACGAAGGAGAATGGAACGTGACTTGTTCAAGATGATGAGAGACATCGATAGAGTGGATAGCCATTTACTTTCTGCCAGGGTGGAAATGACTCTCGACGGGGTATGATTTTAAGGTAATTGAAGGAAGGTTTAGGGGTGATGTCAGAGTTAGGTTCTTTCACAGAGGAGTGGGTGTGTACAAGGAACAGCCAGCAGTTGCAGTAAAGTCAACTATATTAGGGATATATAATTGGATAGGTACATGAATGATAGTATAATGAAAGGTATGTATGTTAGTTTGATCTTAGAGTAGGATCAAAGGTCGACGGAACGTCAAAGACCGAAGGGCCTGTACAGTGCTGCACTGTTCTGCACTGTTCTGTGTTACCAGTTTCACCTAGCTTGTGGATTGTCATCAGTTGTTGAATGTGTGAGGGAATGATGTGTGTGAGATCAGGAAGCTGTGGAGCGGTGTAAGGCCAAATCCTCCAGTTATGGTGTGCATTGTTACAGTCACCTGAAAGCCAGTATAATATGTGTGGTAACTTAAACCAGACAGAATCCGTCAAGTTCAGTTATTAATGTGATTTTTGGATTGCCGTTTGCTGCTGGTTACTTCACATACATTCTACTGTGTGACCCATGTAGTAATCTCTGACCATTCACAGAGATGTACAAATTTATTTTGACACTGGAGAATGTGAAGGTGACATTTATTAGATATGGATTTAGAGGTTTCTTTGTGAGGCACAAGACACTGCAATAGTTTGTCAACTTGTTAACGTCTTCACCCGGAGTGCAAGTGTATGGAATCTTGGAGGCAGGTCAGATTTCATCACCGTGGGTAACTTGTATGGTGTAATTCTGGCTCTCCATGTCAACACGTCTGCTCTCTGGGCCAGGCTCTGACTGAAGATGAATTTTAAAACTTGGTTGCTGGTCAGCCATTAGTATTTAACCTGGACAACATTTGTACCTACACTGAGATCAGTTGGCGGGTCCTCCCCCTGCCCAAGGTGGATTCCAAATTATTTGTTTTGAAGAAATGTTTGACTGACTGCCCCGAACCAGGTTAGAAACTCAATGTACAGATTTTGGAAAAGGCGACTGAGTCTCTGTGTATCTCAGGCAGCTGTGAGGTCCAATAACACTGTAAATGATTTCAGATCTATTTGAAGCAATTTTCAGCGTAGCTCATTGCAAGGTGGTGAGTTTACTAAGCCGAACAATAGTCGGATGTTTGCTATATTCCATGAATTGGGCAAAAATAAGATGTGAACGATAATCATTCAACTGAACTAGAATCTGATCAATCAATTCTGTTGATTCTATATTTATGGAACTAAAATATAAACTCCTGTCAAGATTTTCTAACACAGAAATAAAGTACGTACATTTTATTTTATCGAAGAAAGAACATACATCTTGTGGTAATCAGAATTAGACATTCAAAGTCAGGATTCAAAGCAATGTTTTGCCACTCCAATATTTTTAAAGTGGTTGGTTTCTGAATGATAACATGTTCAGAGTGAGAAAACGACTGAACATACAAATAGAATTAGCGTTCTTATACATTTATATGTAAACAATCAGTTTAATTTCTCACTGAAATGTACGATCTTCAGCTATTTGCCAGCAATTTAAAAATTTCAATGATTTACCATGGACTGTGAACATTAAACTAAATCAATTATTTGTGCTTTCAAATTTTACTGAATAATAATTTGAAAACTGCCCATTTTTAGAATGAATGATGTTTAATATGAAACGTGGAGAGTAAAAAAAAAGCAACGAACATAATATTGTGTCAGTGAAAAGTCAAAGCTTTCCAAAGAGTTTTTGACAAAGGAATGATATACTTGTTTTAGTAATGGGAATACAACATGTAAAATATTCATGTTCAGACTAGTAATTAGACTTCATAATGAAGCTGACCTTGCAATACTTGCATTTTAAATGCTTACGCTGCACCAAGTAATCAGATATTTGTGAGCATTTACATAGTGAAATAATTGGATACTGACTTTTATTCACAGCTGACACATGATAGAGTACAAAACTTTAAAGTACAGGAGGAACCCTTGGCCATTACGTATGCATCAGTTCCAAACATATCTCTCAAGCACCTCCCATTTGCCAGCCCTCTCTCTGTTGCCCGTTAAATTCATAATTTCCAAATATATATCCAGTTCTCTTTTGAATCTTCATCCTCAACTTTCCCAAACATTCAATTCCAATTCGTAACAACTCTCTAAATAAAGACGGTTTTTTTTCCTTATTTCACTTCTAGCTCTTTTACTGACAACCTTGAAATTAGAATTCCTTGATGCTATAATGCCTACTAATAGAGTATTCTTTTTCTACTCTGCAACGTTTTTCATACTTTTGAGCACCGCAATAAATTCACATCTTTGTCTGTTCTGCTCCAGGAAAAATAAGCCTTGCAAGAACTTTAACAAACACTACAACGGAAAAACAAGCAGAAAATTAGTCTCCAGGATATATGAACATCAGCTAGCTACAAAAGACATGATCCCAATACGAATACCTTACGTACTGATGAGGAAGTACGCCACTTTGACTAGGTCTGCATATCCATCCTAGGACAGGCCAAACAGAGACAAGCACAAGAATTCCTGGAAACATGACATTCCAACTGGAATTCCATCAACAAACACGTCAATTTTGACTCCATCTATCATCCTCTGAGAAAAAGGGCAGGAAATGACATCATGGACACCGGTAATTACATTACCAACTCAAGGACACCGAAACATTTAAATAGAAAGTGGGAGATAATACCAGCACTTCACTGGAGGCTCACTTACTGAGTACAGTCAATGGGACAAACTAGGAACTGCCTTTAGCTATTGCTTCAGAATATATCTGAGTGTTCGTGGCTGCCATAGAATAATTGAATGAAAATGCGAGCCTGCACCACCAAGTGCATATCCAAAGGCGTTTTTTAACATTTGTGAGATTACCTGATCAATCACCCGCCTAGGAAATGCATTCCAGACATGTGCTATTAGTGGCAGAAATGCGGCTCAGTGGTTAGCACACCTGCCTTAGAGCGCTGGGGACCCAGGTTTGATTCCAGCTTTGGGTGACTGCCTGTATGGATTTTGCACATTCCCCCCATATCCGCGTGGGTTTCCTGTAGGTACTCCGATTTCCTCCCACCATCCAAAGATGTGCAGGTTAAGTGAATTGGCCATGCTAAATTGCCCAAAGTGTTCAGAGACATGTAGGTTAGGTACATTAGTCAGGGGTAAATATAGGAGGAATGTGTTTGGGTGGATTACTCTTTGGAGGATCAGTGTGGACTTTTTGGGCAGAAGGGCCTGTTTCCACACATAGGAAGTTTATATTCTATGTCTGTGCCACCCTCTCAGTTCAATACAGACTCCAGAAATCCCCTCTCAATCCCCTGTCTTTCACTTTAAGTATGTTTCCTTTTGTTTTTGACCGTTAGAGTAAGGGAAACAGCTGCTGTCTGTTCGTCCTCTCCATACCCTTTATTCCCTTGTACACCTGTACCATGTTCCCTCCTCAACCTTCCCTGCTTCAAAGAAAAAAGGAGCAAGTTTAGCCCTCGCTCTTCAAAGTTTGAGTTGTCACTTGTCTTGTTAATTTAGATGTGCATCCTCTCACATTTATCAGTGTTAAACTTCATCGGCCATAAATCTGGATATTGAAATCATCTGTTTATATCGTCCTGTAGCCTAACCCTGTCCTCCTCACTGTGAAGCACCCAGCTAATCTTTGTGTCATCCCCAACATTAGTTATCATTCCACTTCCATCCATCTTCCACATTCTCACCATCATCATTTATGAATATCACAAACAAACCTTGATCTCCTTCCTGTTCTCCACATGTTATTTACAAAGGAATAATTAAGAATTCCAGTCTCTTGTTGTTCTTATTTTGGGGAATTTACAGAGTGATGTAGTTTACACCTATTATGAGGGAGCTGCAAATACCATTTGCGACACAAAGTTAAATTCACCTTTTACACTCTGTCCCTCAGCATGTCTTATTCATAAAGCGTGTAACTAAATTAGGGGGAATTCGGTTTGGCACCTTGCACTGGAACATTAGCCTGTTGTGTGGCACTGTCCTTTGTAACAATAGTGAAAACTGAAGAAATTTTTCATCTGCAGGATGGACACTGATTAATTTCTTGAATCAGCTAATGTGATGAGGAAATATATTCAATTAAATTCCATGTTATGGACAAACTGCAGGAGATCAAATCATATTCTCATGTCTACCTTGGATTGGAAGCATATACATACTGTGAAAAAAAATTCAAAAATGTTGAGACACAACACGGGGGGGTGGGGGGGGGGGAAACACGTCACCTGCATTTGATGGAGATACAAACTACAGAGTGCATGTACAATCTGATAAAGAATCAAGTGATAGAAAAAGAAGTGCATCAAATTTTAATTTTCAATGGAATCCGATCCCAATTTTCCTGAACAGTGGTGGTTTTCACCCAACCTCACTTTTCCAAAAACAAGCTTTACCCAGTCACTAAAACATCATTAGCCATTCTTCCTCCCCTTCCTACTCTTTTTTACACTCCTACTTCCCTTGCACGACCCCTTCTGCTGCCACATACTCTTCCACTGATGATATCTCTTCACACCCTTCTTCTGCCACTCCCACTGTAAGTTACACCAGTTCCCTAGTTACTCCCACTTCCACTGGCCATCCCTTACCCCTTTTTGCTTTCCAACTGGGGTGATGGGCGCTCCTGGCTTCTGTGCTGCTATTGGTCATCAGTGAATGATGAGATTGAGATGATCAATGCCCAATGTTTAATCGTGTATGTCTGTCATTGTCCAATGCACCGTGAATAGGGTGAGATATTTCCCTATACAGAGTGGAACGTATTTTTCCTGTCTCTGTGTCACAACACTTAACCAAGCACCCTCATCCCAAATAGGAAATAACTCTCCTCAGAATCAGAAGTCCATGCATCTGTTTGTCCTTAAACGTTGCGAGATCAGTGACCACATTGTTCAATAAGCCGTGTTCTAGCCTTTTTCTCTTTAGTATTTTAACTTATTTCCAATGTCAGTTGAGGTGAGATCAGAGTAACTTCCCTTGCCATCAAAGTAGCGTTTGATTCATGTAGCATCATTCCCCCTCAGCAAACTGTGGTTAATGGAAATCAGAGGAAATTCTGTGCTGGTAATTTCCTCAATGAACAATGACACCTTACCCAGAGCTATTGGGAATGACAAATAAACTCTGCCCTTGCTAGTGCCTTCCAAAACCATGGATGGATTTGTTTTATTAATAACATCAAGATACATTCAGTTTTCACAGTTTGGTCTAAAGTCTCAGAAAAGTAAGACCTTGCTGGTTGAGTGTCACCCCAATGAAATCAGAGCATTACAATAAGGTAACGATTCAGATTATCTTCAATCATTTACTTTCTGAGGACTGGTCGTGCGGTGTCATTGCCACTGAGATCAACATTTTCTCTGTGTAACAGCATCACATCACATTGGCTCAAGGCTGTACCATTCCCCAATTCTACTTCATTCTCCAGCTCATTCGCCATGCTCACCAGATATACGAGGCACACAAGATGGAATAACTTAGAGATGCCTATGGGCCTCTGGAATCTGCCACACCACCATGCCCTGTGCTCTGACTCCATCCCCTCCCCCAAGCCCACCTCCTGTGGTGTACTCACCATCCCTCCTAACCTTCCACGCTCTAATGCTGAATGTTCTGTACTCAGCAAAGGTCTCAGTTTTATCCCTCTGTGCCCCCACTTCAATGAATTTCAGGCCCGACATTATGTTGAACTCTTCTTCCACCATCTTCTCCTCGGTGTCCATTTCTTTGGACAAACGTCCACTCCCCATCCCATAGACCCTTCGCCCAGCTCCAACACTCTCCCTCCACCTGGATCCATTCCTCTGGCATTTACTTGAACTCAATATGCTCATTGAGAACTTTCCATCTGAGTTTAGTTGTCTTAAATTCTCTGTATTCCCCCTCTCCCTATCCAACCTATCACCCTCTGATCAGACTGTACGCTGTATGCTTCAATCAACCCTGGCTATGTTATTCAGCCTGTGCCGATAAGGGAGGTGCTGCTGCAGTCTGGTGGACCCACCTCTACATTTCAGAGGCTGAGTGCCAGCTCTCAGATACCTCCACATGTCACCTGCTGGTCCATCACTCTACCATGGCACATCAGGCTATTTTATTTACTAAATCTGACCACATTTCACCTGGAGATTCCCACTCACTGGCCCACACCTCCCCCCTCTCACTCACCCCCACCTAACAGTCCCGAAGCTGATGGCCCTCTGATAGCAGAGTTCGCTTTTATCTCCTCCTGAAAATCCACAAACAGAACTGCCCATGCAGACCCATTGCTTCAGCCTGCTCCTGCCATACAGAGGGGTTGCATGGATACATACGTGGGCCCAAGTTATACCTGTTTCTTCATGGGGTACGTAGGTCATTCCATTTCCAGTTCTATTCCAGCCCCCATCCATAACTCTTTCTCCAATATGTAGATATTATCATCGCTGCTGCTCCTCTTTCTTGTCCAGAATTGGAAAAGTTCGTTGTTTCCAATTTGCACCTCTCCCTCACATTCACCTCTCTACCTCTGACTCCTCCCTTCCTTTACTCGATATCTCTGCTTCTATTTCTGAGGATAGACCGGTCACTGATATCCAGTAATAACCGACCAACTCCCACAGCTACCTGGAGTATGCATCCTCACACCCTGTTTCCTGCAAAGGCTCCATTCCATTCTCTCAGTTCCTCCGTCTCCACCGCATTGCTTCTGATGATGTCAACTTCAAACATGTGGCCTCTGATATGTCCACCTTCTTCCTGAACTGAGAACTCCCCAGCACTGTTATTGACAGGGACCTCAACCAGTTCCGACCCATCTCCTGCACTTCTACCCTCAGCATCTTTCTTCCCTGCTGCAACAACGTTAGAGTTTCCCTTATCCTTACCTACCATCCCACCAGCATTCACATGCAGAAGATCATCAGTCTGCATTCCCCCACCTCCAGCGAGATGCCACCACCAGACACATATTTGCCTCCTCTCCCCTTTCCAGCTTCTGAAGTGACCATTTCCTCCAGGACACCCTGGTCCACTCGTTATTCACTGCCCACACCTCTCCCCCCCCACACACACACACCACCTCCCCCAGGCCCCACCACAGGTACACTTCACTTTCCTCTGCCGAAGCTGTTACACTTTCCCATTTACCTCCTCCCTCGTCATTATCTAAGGTCCAAACATACCTTCCAGGTGAAGCAGCATCCTACCAACATTTCCCACAATCCGGTCTACTACATTCGCTGCTCACATTGTGATCTGCTCTACATTGGGGAAACTAAAGGTAGACTGGGTGACCACTTCACTGAATATCCAAGCTGTACCTCTGCAAAAGACCCTGAGTTTCCAGTTGCCTGCCAGTTTAATACCCCATCCTGTTCCCTGGCCAGTATCTCTGCGTCAGGCTTGCTGCAGTGTTCCAGGACATTTCAACGCAAGCTGGAAGAACAACACCTCATTTTCCGCGGGTGGACCCTGCAGCCATTCAGACTCAAAATAATGGTCAATAATTTTAGGGACTGAACTCCTCAATGCCCCCTACCCAGACACTAGGCCTAGTTCTCACGTGACCTTCCATTACTCACTCCCTATTGTTAGATACTAACAGTTTTCATGAACAGTTATTCAGCTTCTGCTGTATATTAATCAACAATTTCAGGGCTACATGCTGAATTTGGTTACATATGAACAATAAATCTTCGGGTAAAAAATGAGGTCTGCAGATGCTGGAGATCACAGCTGAAAATGTGTTGCTGGTGTTAGGACGGAGCTACCGTCCCTGGTGTTCGTTTGAAGGAGAGAAACACTGGATCTGATTCAAAATATAAGCTTTTACTGAGAGAGAGACGTACACAATACAGTGAGATGCTTACTGCTCACTGGAGAAAGCGCCTTCTGATCTATTGTTCTCTTTGTCTAGCTTTTAGCCCCTCGCATCCCAGTGCTACATCCTTATTTGGTAAGAAGCGGTATACTCTAATAGGATTGGTCCCAAAAGAGATAACATTCAGTTACCTCAGTATGAGCTACGTGCAATCTAACACGGTTTCAATGTCCTGTTATCTGTTCACCTTCCCTGTGGCCTCATTATGCCATCAGTGTTTCAGTCTGTTCTTAGTGTAACATAATGGCTTACTGTTGTCTAGTGAAGCTAACAATTCCCAGACTTGCTAATACTACCTTACATGAGCACTACCTAACAATAAAGTTTCTGAACACAACCTAACCTTAATAATGCTTCCTAACACTGGTTAAAGCACAGCAGGCCAGGCAGCATCTAAGGAATAGGGAATTCGACGTTTCGGGCATTCGAATTTTCCTGATGAAGGGCTTATGCCTGAAACGTCGAATTTCCTATTCCTTGGATGCTGCCTGATGTGCTGTGCTTTAACCAGCAACACATTTTCAGCTACATATGGACAATGTAGTCCTTTCCTGTTCCTATAATAATTGGTGTGTCTGTGACACCTGTGTTACGGCCGAAATCTGTTTCTTCTTTAAGATTCAAAGGAAAAAAGAATATTTTTTCTGATGATCCTGTAAATCTCAGGAACTCCACTTTGTTTAAAAAGACATTTTAGAGGCAGCTGAAATTTCATGAGATAATAGGAATAGATTATTTATGGTGGAGCACTCTGTGACCATGTTGAGCAAACTTGTCTACCCTGTCTCCAAAGGTTTTGATTACATATCACAGACTAACTTACAGCAAAAGTGGGTGGAACTCAACCCATTGTCTCTTCCAGCTTGGAATGACTATCTCTACTGTTAGTCTCCTGTATTGTCCCCATTGCCCTTCACATTTTGCTACGAGTGTCTGCTTTTTATTGTCATTATCCTGACAGATATGAACAATATGATAAATCTCAAACAAAAAGAAAATCAGAACTTAGAGGGCAAGCTCAGCAGGTCTGGCAGTATCTGTGAAGAGAAATCAAAGTGAATGTTTCAGGCCCGGTGACCCTACTCGATCTGTATTCCCAATGATTAAATGGTGTGTATATAAAATATAGTTCACTTTATCACATTTAATATTCTTTTAGTTCACAGTGTCATTCAGCATTGCATCACCCAAATGTTGGCTGTTTCCTTGTTATGCATTAGATTTAATTCTGTCTGTCAGAAAGAGGGATGATGACTGGGGAATATCATTGTACTGCCCATGCAGTCTCCACAGGCACTACTCCCATTCCGCCCTATCTCCCACCCAATATCATGTTCACTCAAACCTGACTCATTAATTCATAAGTCTAAATGAATACTTTCATTGTAATTATCCCTTTTAGTTTTGGACAGATGCCAAAATGCGTAAAAAAATACGGTTTACATCAAATAAAACTGCATTTAGAAGTCTGTCAATTTATATAAATTAATTACTGAAGCATATTCCCTATGGAAGTTCAAAAGTTGCCTTATTAGAGCAGTGAGAGGAATATTCAGAGAAGTCCACACTTCCTGTCTATGTTCAGGGCGACTGTGCCCAGTAACAGTCTGTTCGCTGGCGTTTGGTCCCGTGGAGGAGAGATCAGCACAGTCACAACATCCTGATTGTGATTGTTTTGGTGGGGGGCGGGGGGGTGGAAGGATTTTTGGAGAGATGGTTACAACATAGTAAACGGACAACAGAGCAGAATCATGTAGCCTACGAAAAGAAAATATTCTTATTCTCCCTCACAACTGACTTCACTAGAGCAATTGATGATGGGAGATGTGACCAATAGTCAGAAATGTCAACATGTAGTCCAGTCCAGATATAATGTGAACTGACTGTGCTGTATTGAAAGCTGGGACTGTTTGCTCTGACCGTGATTGATGTCAGTCTCGGTGCAATGTAACTGTGTCACTGGAGGGTTTCTCTCTCCTATTAGTAAGCGCTTCATTCAGTGCGCTAACCCACTGTAGTAACAGATGCGTCAGCTCCAACAGTAACAGAGATCAACAGCTGCATGGATCTTAATCTGAGAATAGCGGACTGGAACATTGCAAAAATGGAGAGGAGGTTTTCCTTGAGTCTTTTCAAGATTTCCCCCTCTTGGGGATTTCTACCATATCGGATATCAGCAGTGCTGATGGCTATTCTGGGCGGGGTGAAGGGTGTGCTACTAACCTATTCTCGCTATTGTTGGCGTTCTCTACCTCTGTCCATTCATTAATCCCATAAACAAGTTTGAACTTCATTGCAATTTCTGTTACCTATATTTGTCAGAGGAAGAAACTATTGCCTTCAGTTTCAATGCAGTCTCCATTCATTATCCATGAATTGAAGACCCCTCCCTCACAAACATCTGCGAACAAAGCTGTGCACAACCACGAGATCCCTTTTTGCCCTGAACTGACTTATGTCTCGTGTTCTCTCTGTCACCAAACCTGTCCACTCCCAGCTCCTCATATTCACAATCTTCATCTCTGTGTCAGTGCTGTTGCTGAGCAAACCATTGGCTGTACGTTGCTCAAATTCAGACTAAAGATTTCAAGCTCTCTTCTGACCACTTTCCCAATTACAAATATCTCAATCACAAACTTGCTCTTGTCGCGTTACTTCATGATTAGGACAATGCATGAATGTAGGAATGTCGCTGGACGTAATTCAGAGCAAAATTTATTAAACGAAAGATAATGTTTCAAATGATTTGTTTCAAATCCACTACAGCTGATGACAGAACTGAAATAAAAATGATAAGAATTGAAATAAAAGTGAATTTCACGAAAACCAAATATAAAAGCAACATTTTGTCTGAAAACCTTCATCTTTCACTGATCACCTTCGGTAAAGAAATCTAGTGTTATTACCCAGTCTGGGTTAATTGTGACTTGAGATCCATGGCAATCTGCTTAACTTTATATTGGCTTGTGGAATGGCCTCAGAGTCAGGGCAATGAGTGATTGTCCCAAATGCTGCCCTTGGCAGAGATACCAACATCCCACGAATTAATAAAATTGAAGGTGAAATCAAATAAAGGATGATGCTCTAAATCTGAAATTATAGAAAGAAATGCAAAGAAACGAACAGAAAGTGCTGGGGAACGTTCCTGAACTGAAAGCAGCTGGAAAGGAGTGTGATTAATACCGTTGACAGGGAAGTCTGCTTTGAAGCGAAGGAGGGATCAATAGAGAAAGAGAGATATAGAAGAAAAACAGCAAACAAAGAGAGTGATGATCAGCTGGGCTGGAGATTTAATGTGAGATTCACCTCATCTATTTTTTGGCTTTCCCATCTTCCTGAAAATCATGCCCTTGTATATACAGGTATCCCCTACTTTTCCAAAGTTCGCTTTTCGCCACTTCCCTTTCCGACTGACTTACATTATGACATTGTTTCGCTAACCAAAAATAAATCCGAACAGGATTTTCACTTTTACGAAGAAAGTCTAATTTTTTCCCAGATAAATTAGTCCTACTGCACTTTACACCATATCAGCTTGAAAACGGTTTCGTAGGAACACTCAACTTACAAATACTGAGGGAAACCTGTATATATCTAAGATCATGTTTAAAGCGATTTGATTCCCTCTGTCTGTCCTCCCTAAGTGTGGTCATCTTCGTATATTCATTAATTACATATGGTCTCTCTGACTGGGGCAGCATGAGTTCATTTCTCCAGTTGCCCCTGAGAAGACCTTGAGCCCCTGCAGTCCACGTGTTTGATCAGATTTGGTTTCGTTTATTTTCGTCAAATGTACAATGGAAAGGTTTGTTTTTATTATAATGCAGGCACATGACTCTAAACAAGAAAACAGAGATCACAGGGTCCTTGGACAGAGTAGGGCATACAATGGTTACAGCTTCACAGGAGGTGGGCAAAGTAAGATCGACATTAGCAAGATTAATATTGTTTAAAAAGTGAGACATGTCAATTTGTCAGTCTAATAATGGTAGGGAAGGAAGTGTTCCTGAGCATGCTGGTCCATGTTTTCAAACTTCTGTGTCTCCTCCCTGTTGGAAGAGTTTGTAGGATATCATTCCTGTTTTGGGGGAGATCTTTGATGTTGCCAGCCTTTCTGCGACAATGACAAGTACAAATGGGCGAAAGGTTGTCTTCCGTGATGGTTTGGACTGTGCACAAAACCGTCTGTAGTTTCTTTTGGTCCTAGGCAGAGCAGTTACCATGTCAGGTCATTATGCACCCGAACAGAATGCTTTGAGTTGCCGGTATGCAGAGCACTGTGAGCCGAGCGGTTTCAAAATAGTTAGATGCAATAATTGGCTGTTAAATGGATACCCACGTTCTGGTTGCTGTTTTGACAACAATTGAAATTTAACTGATAATTTTAAATTATGTCCTCCATACCAAAACCTTGTTGAATGCATTGTATTGCCAACATCGAACCAATGAACCATTCACCTGCTTCAAACGAATATAGAAGCCATCACCATCACAACGAAGGACAAAGAAACAGAAACAAAGGGAAGGAGGGAGAACACAGCGAGCGAAACAGATGGACAGTCAGTCAAAGAGAGAAAGGAAACAAAACAAGGAAACAAACAGTTGCATGTGCAGGGAGAAGGGAAGATAATACGTTCAGGGAAAGTAACAGAAGACAGGGAAAAGGAAAACACAGGGAAATAGGCAGTGTGAGAGAAACAGTGAGAGACAAAGTTCACAGGGAGCTGGGGATAGGGTCAAGGGGAACTGGGGGAATGGGAGGACCTGGGGGTGAGGACCGGAGAAACCTGATCGTGAGCACTGGAGGGAGCTGGGGGTAGGGAGATGAGGATTTATTTTGTCCTGTGCCAAAATATCCAGGAAGATCAAGGTAAGCATGGATGTACTGAACGATGGCTGTAAAACATGTCTGAGAGGCATATAGGTTACGCTGCACAGGGCGTGCGCTAGGCGAGGTCAATATGAACAAAATCAGCATTATCTGAGATTGGAGAGCCCATTCATCAGGCTAATAACAGCTAGGAAGAAGCTGTTCCTGAACTTGCTGCTCTGTGTGTTCAAGCGTCTGTATCTTTTAGCCTGATGGAAGAGGTTGTGGGAGATCTTTACAGGCATATGATGTGTCTTTGGTAATGTTAGAACAAAGAACATTGCAGTACAGGAACAGGCCATTCGGCGGTCCAAGCCTGCGACGATCCAAATCCTCCATCTCAACCTAAAGGTCTGTATCCCTATGCTCCCCGCCCATTCATGTATATTTCTCGAAACATCTTAAATGGAGCACCACTGGTCACAGTTCTCCATTTTGAGAAACTCCCTTCCCCAATTACGCTCTGTCCCCTCTTGCCAATTAAATTCTTTATCCATGTAGCTAGCACACCCTGGACACCATGTGACTTCACTTTCTCCATTACCCGACCATGGGAAATCTTATCAAAAGTCTTTCTGACGTCCATGTACATGACATCTACAGCCCCTCCCTCATCAATCAACTTTGTCACTTGCTCAAATAATTCTATTAAGTTGGTAAGACATGACCTTCCCTGCACTAAATCATGTTGCCTATCACTGATAAGACCATTTTCATTCAAATGAGAATAGATCCTATCCCACAGTATCTTCTTTCGCAGCTTCCCTACCCCAGACGTCAGGCTCACCGGTCTATAATTAACGGGATTATTCATGCTACCCTTCTTAAACAAGGAGATTAGAAACTTTTCAGTCCTCTGGGACCTCAGTTGTGTTCAAGGATGTTACAAAGATATCTGTTAAGGCCCTAGTTATTTCCTCTCTCTCTTCCCTCAGTAGTCTTGGACAGATGTTGGCAGCCTTTCTACGGCAACGAGCCGTGTAAATCGAGTCAATGGTTGAGAGATTGGAGTCCGTCATAGTCTGCGCTGTGAACACAATCTTCTGTAATTTCTGACGGACTTGGGCAGAGTGTTGCCGTACCAGGCCATTATGCACCCGGACAGTATGTTCACAATAGTGCATCTGTAGAAGTAGTGCATGCTAAATATCCTGAGCCAAGTGAGGAAGGAGAGACGTTTTTGAACCATCTTGTCTGTGACACCTATGTGAGAAGTCCCGGGTAGGTTGCCAGTTATCATCACTCCGAGGGACTTGACGCTCTGCACTGTCTTGACCGTTGATGGAGATAGTGGCTTGTTCCCCTCCTTTCATTCTAAAGGCAATGATCAGTTCTTTACCTTTGCCGAATTTGAGAGTGAGGTTATTATCATTCCACCATGCCACCAAACCCACTATCTCCTTTCTGTGTTCAGACTCATCGTTGTTTGATATCTCTCCTGCTTTGGTGATGTCATCAGCAAACTTATAGTTGGCATTGCTTGGAATTTGGCAACACCTCCACGTGTGTACCGGAGTACAGTAGGGGTCTGAGGACACAGCCGTGTGTGTACCGGAGTACAGTAGGGGTCTGAGGACAGAGCCGTGTGTGTACAGGGAGTACAATAGGGGGCTAAGGACACAGCAATGTGTGTACAGGGAGTACAGTAGGGGGCTGAGGACACAGCCCTGTGTGTGTACAGGGAGAACAGTAGCGAGCTGAGGGACAGGCCGTGTGTGTACAGGGAGTACAGTAGGGGGCTGAGGTCACATCTTTTGTTGCATAGGGAGTACAGTCGGGGGTGATGACACAGCCGTATGTGTACAAGGAATACGGTAGGGGGCTGAGGCAACTGCTGTCAGAGCACAGGGAGTACAGTAGGACTGAGGCCACAGCCGTGCGTGTACAGGGAGTGCAGTAGGGGGTTGAGAGCACAGACGTGTGTGTCCAGGGAGTACAGTATGGGGCTGAGGACACAGCCGTGTATGTAGGCAGTACAGTAGGGAGCGGAGGACACAGCCATGTGTGTACAGGGAGTACAGTAGGGGGCTGAGGACACAGCCCTGTGTGTACAGGGAGTACAGTAGGGGGCTGAAGACACAGCCGTGTGTGTACAGGGAGTACCACAGCGAGCTGAGGGACACAGCAGTGTATGTACAGGGAGTACAGTAGGGTGCTGAGGACACAGAAGTGGGTGTAGAAGGAGTAAAGTAGGGGGCTGAGGGACACAGCCGTGTGTGTACAGGGAGTACAGTAGGGGGCTGAGGGTCTCAGCCGTGTGTGAACAGGGAGCACAGTAGCGAGCTGAGGAACACAGCTATGTGTGTACAGGAGTACAGTAGGTGGCTGAGAGCACAGCCGTGTGTGTACAGGGATACCGTAGGGAGCGGAGGACGCAGTCGTGTGTACACAGGGAGTACAGTAGGGAGCAGAGGACATAGCTGTGTGTGTACAGGGAGTACAGTAGTGGGCTGAGGGACACAGCCCTGTGTGTACAGGGAGTACAGTAGGGGCTGAGGGACACAGCCCTGTGTGTACAGGGAGTACAGTAGGGGGCTGATGACAAAGCCGTGTGTGTACAGGAGTATGGAAGTGGGCTGAGGGACATGCCGTGTGTGTACAGGGAGTACTGTAGCGAGCTGAGGGGCACAACTGTGTGCGTACAGGGAGTACAGTAGGGGGCTGAGGTCACATCTTTTGTTGCATAGGGAGTATAGTCGGGGGTGATGACACAGCCGTGTGTGTACAGGGATACTGTAGGGAGCTGAGGACGCAGTCGTGTGTACACAGGGAGTACAGTAGGGAGCTGAGGACAAAGCTGTGTGTGTACAGGGAGTACAGTAGTGGGCTGAGGGACACAGCCGTGTGTGTACAGGGAGTACAGTAGGGGGCTGAGGGACACAGCCGTGTGTGTACAGGGAGTACAGTAGGGGGCTGAGGACACAGCCGTGTGTGTACAGGGAGTACAGTAGGGGGCTGAGGACACAGCCGTGTGTGTACAGGGAGTACAATAGTACCGAGGGCACAGCCGTCGGTGTACAGGGAGGACAGTAGGGGGCTGAGGACACAGCCGTGTGTGTACAGGGAGTACTGTAGGGGGCTGAGAGCACAGCCGTGTGTGTACAGGGAGTACCATAGTGGGCTGAGGACATAGCTGTGTGTGTCCATGGAGTACAGTATGGGGCTGAGGACACAGCCATGTATGTAGGCAGTACAGTAGGGAGCGGAGGACACAGCCATGTGTGTACAGGGAGTACAGTAGGGGGCTGAGGACACAGCCCTGTGTGTACAGGGATTGCCGTAGCGATCTGAGAGACACAGCCGTGTGTGTACAGGGAGTACAGTAGGGGGCTGAGGACACAGCTGTGTGTGTACAGTGAGTAGAGTAGGGGGCCGAGAGCACAGCCGTGTGTGTACAGGGAGTACAGTAGGGGGCTGAGGACACAGAAGTGGGTGTAGAAGGAGTACAGTAGGGGGCTGAGGGACACAGCCCTGTGTGTACAGGGAGTACAGTAGGATGCTGAGGACACAGCCGTGTGTGTACAGGGAGTACAGTAGGGGTCTGAGGGTCACAGCCTTGTGTGTACAGGGAGTACAGCAGCGAGCTGAGGGACACAGCTGTGTGTGTACAGGAGTACAGTAGGGGGCTGAGAGCACAGCCGTGTGTGTACAGGGAGTACAGTAGGGGGCTCAGTACACAGCCGTGTGTGTACAGGGGGTACAGTAGGGGGCTGAGGGTCACAGCCGTGTGTGTACAGGGAGTACAGTAGCGAGCTGAGGGACACAGCCGTGTGTGTACAGGGATACTGTAGGGAGCGGAGGACGCAGCCGTGTGTGTACAGGGGGTACAGTAGGGGGCTGAGGACATAGCTGTGTGTGTACAGGAAGTACAGTAGGGGACTGAGAGCACAGCCATGTGTGTACAGGAAGTACAGTCGCGAGCTGAGGGACACAGCCATGTGTGTACAGGGAGTACAGTAGCGAGCTGAGGGACACAGCCGTGTGTGTACAGAAGTACAGTAGGGGGTTGAGGAACACAGCTGTGTGTGTACAGGGAGTACAGTAGGGGGCTGAGGGACACAGCCGTGTGTGTACAGGGAGTACCGTAATGAGCTGAGGGACACAGCCGTGTGTGTACAGGGCGTACAGTAGCGAGCTGAGGGACACAGCCATGTGTGTACAGAAATACAGTAGGGGGCTGAGGTCACATCTTTTGTTGCATAGGGTGTACAGTCGGGGTGATGACACAGCCGTATGTGTACAAGGAATACGGTAGGGGGCTGAGGCCACAGCTTTCAGAGTAAGGGAGTACAGTAGGGGACTGAGGACACAGCCGTGTGTGTACAGGGAGTACAGTAGGGGGCTGAGGGACACAGCTGTGTGTGTACAGGGAGTACAGAAGGGGCTGAGGGACACAGCTGTGTGTGTACAGGGAGTACAGAAGGGGGCTGAGAGCACAGCCGTGTGTGTACAGGGAGTACAGTAGGGGTTGAGGAACACAGCTGTGTGTGTACATGGAGTACAGTAGGGGGCTGAGGGACACATCCTCCAGGAGCTCCAGTGTTGTGTGTTATTGTGGCGGTGTTGCAGATACCTATCTTCACTAATTGTAGTCTGTGGGTCAGAAACTGGGGGATCCAGTGCAGAGGGTGGAGCCACGACTAAGGTCACGGAATTTTGAGATCAGTCTGGAGGGGATAATGATGTTTAAGGTGGAGTTGGCGTCAATGAGCAGGAGTCCGATGTAGGTGTCTTTGTTGTCCAGATGTCCTAGGGATGAGTACATGGCTCGGGATAAGCCATCTGTTGTGGATCCGTTACATCAGTCGGCATATTATAGGGGACCAAGTCAGGCTGGGAGATTGGAGGTGGGCCATAACCAGCCTTTCAAATCACTCCATGTTTATTGAGGATAGATCCATTTGGCGGTAATCATTAAGTCATTAAAGCATGAGCTTTCTCACTTACAAGGTTGATGTTATGATTTGGAGATGCCGGTGTTGGACAAGTGTGTACAAAGTTAAAAATCACACAACACCAGGTTATAGTCCAACAGGTTTAATTGGAAGCACAATGATGAAGGTTGATGTTGGTCTTTTTGAATCAGGTTGGGATTTCGGCTTATGGGAGGGAAAGGCTGAAATTGTATGTGAGTACCTCTGTCAGTTGGTCCTCACAGGATCTGAGTGCTCAGCCGGGAACACTATCCATGGCTGTCGCTTTCCTTGATTTGACCAGCAGGAAGACTGATCATACCTGCAGCGGTGACAGCGGGCACAGGTAGATCCGAGGCTGTCGGGGCAGGTTTCAGCCTGGCAGTCACACAATTATTCATCATAGACATCCCCGACCGACCTCCATCGTCATCAATACACAGTGACATGGTTGGTGTGAGCACCAATGAGTTAGTATTGAGACGGAGTGACATCAATAGACTGGGCTTGTGCGCCATAATGAAGTAAACTCACAGCAAAAGGGGGTAGGGTGTGCTTCTACTGAGAGTCAGTGTTGCAGGGAGTGAAGACTTTATAGGTGTAATTCAAGTCAAGCCACTGCTTCTGTCTGGTATTTTCAAAGGATTGATCCTGTTACGCCAGTATTGTTGATTTAAACAAAACAGGTGCAATTTATCACAGCATTCAGCAACAATATGTCATCGAATACTGAACACCCTTTAATAACAGAAAAGTCTAAAATGTTCAATATTAGAAACACTGCTTTCATAGAACATAGAACATAGAACATAGAAGGATACAGCGCAGTACAGGCCCTTCGGCCCTCGATGTTGCGCCGACCGAGACCTACCTAACCTATACTAGCCCAATAACTTCCAAATGCCTATCCAATGCCCGCTTAAATGAACATAAAGAAGGAGAGTTCACCACTGATACGGGCAGGGCATTCCATGAACTCACAACCCGCTGTGTGAAGAATCTACCCCTAACATCTGTCCTATACCTACCACCCCTTAATTTAAAGCTATGTCCCCTAGTAACACCTGACTCCATTAGCGGTAAAAGGTTCTTAGTATCTACCCTATCTAAACCCCTAATCATCTTATACACTTCTATCAGATCTCCCCTAAACCTTCTCTTCTCCAATGAGAACAGCCCCAAGTGCCTCAGCCTTTCCTCATACGATCTTCCTACCATTCCAGGCAACATCCTGGTAAACCTCCTCTGCACTCGTTCTAAAGCTTCCACATCCTTCCTATAGTATGGCGACCAAAACTGCACACAATACTCCAGATGAGGCCTCACCAGAGTCTTATACAACTGCAACATGACCTCAGGACTCCGGAACTCAATTCCTCTGCCAATAAAGCCCAGTACACCATATGCCTTCCTCACAGCACTATTTACCTGGGTGGCAACTTTCAGAGATCTGTGTACATAGACACCAAGATCCCTCTGCTCATCCACACTACCAAGTAGCCTACCATTAGCCCAGTAATCCATCATCTTGTTATTCCTACCAAAGTGAACGACTTCGCACTTAGCTACATTGAATTCCATTTGCCACATTTCCGCCCAGCTCTGCAACTTATCTATATCCCGCTGTAACCTACCACTTCCTTCCTCACTATCCACAACTCCACCGACTTTCGTGTCATCCGCAAACTTGCTTACCCAGCTTTCAAGTCCTTCCTCTAGATCATTTATAAAGATAACAAAAAGCAATGGTCCCAAAACAGATCATGTTCGTGTTCAAATCAGATAACCTGTCCCATCGAGATGCTCAACTTGGAACTATTTTTAAAAAAGATTTTTTTGTATGTGGGCATCGCTGGATGTGCCCAGTATTTCTTGCCCTTCCGCAGTTGCCCTTGAGACGGTGGTGGTGAATTGCTTTCTCGAACTGCTGCAACCTACCTGCTGTGCGGTGACCCACTAGTGACTAAAGAGGGAATTCCAGGGTTTTCACGCAGCAATAGTGAAGGAACGGCAATGCATATCCAAATCAGGATGTTGACTCGCTTGGAGGGGAATTTGAAGGTGGTGGTGTTCCCAAAAGTCTACTGCCCTTATCATTCCAGATGGAAGTGTTCGTGAGATTGGAAGGAGCTGTCTGAGGATCTTTGGGGAATTTCTCCATTGTCTCTTGTAGATAGTGCACACTGCTGCTCCTGAGTGACCCTGGTGAAGGGAGTGAATGCTTGTGGATGTGGTGCAAATCAAATGGGCTGTTTTGTCCTGGATTGTGTCAACCTTCTTTAGTGTTGTTGGGGCTGCACTCATTCAGGCAAGTGAGGATATTCCATCTCATTCCTGAGTTGTGCCTTGTAGATAATGGACAGGCTTTGGGTAGTCAGGAGGTGAGTCACTCGTGCAGTATTCCTACCTCTGATCTGCTCTTAGATTCATGTGGCGAGTCCAGTTGATGTTTTGGTCAATTAACACCCCCCCCCCCAGCCCCCCCCCCCCCCTCCCCCCACCACCACTACCACCAGAATATTGATAGTGGGGGAGTTTAGTGATGATACTGCTGCTGAATACAAAGTGGTTATATTGTTTCTTATTGATGACAGTCATTGTCTGAATTTATGTGGCGCAAATGTTACTTGCCACTTGCCAGCCCAAGCCTGGATATTGCTTTGGGAATGGATTACTTCCATATCTGAACATTTGCGAATGGAGATAAACATTGTGCAGTCATCATAGAATATCCCCAATTCTACCTTATGATGGAAGGAACGTCATTGTTCAAGCGGCTGAAGATGTTTGGATCGAGGACATTATCCTAAGGGACTACAGCAGAGATGTTCTGGAGCTGAGATGACTGACCTCCAACAACAATGACCATCTTCCTATCTGTCAGGTATGACTCCAATAATGGAGTGTTGGCCAGCGATACCGTTTTTGCTTGGGGTCCTTGATGTCACATTTGGCAGAATGCAGCCTTGATGTCAAGGGCTGGAATTCAGTTCCTTTTTCTATGTTTGAGCCAAGGCTGTGACGAGGTCAGGAGCTGCGTGACCCTGGCAAAACCCAAACTGGGCGTCACTGAGCAGGGTAGTTTTGAGGAAGTGCGGTTTGATAGCACTGTTGATGACACCTTCCATCATTTTACTGATGATAGAGAGTGGACTGATAAGGCTGTATTTGGACGGGTCGAATTTGTCCTGCGTTTTATGTACAGAACATACTTGAGCAGTTTTTCCCCATTGTCGGTTTGTCAACATACTGGAACAGCTTGGCTAGGAGAGCGGGATGGTCTGGATCACAAGTCTTCAGGACTATTGCCGGCATGTTATCAGGGCCTATAGTCTTTACAGTATGCAGTGCCTTCAACCGTTTCTTGATACCAGTGAATCGAATTTGCTGAAGACTGCTATCTGTAACGATGGGGATGACCGGAGGAGGCCGAAATGAATCATCCACTCAAAACTTCTGACTGAAGATTGCAACGAAAGCTTCAGCCTTATATTTTGCACTGTTGTGCAGGGCTCTTCCATCTTTGAGGTTGGGGATATTTGTGGAGACTCCTACTCTGGTGAGTTGTTTAATCGTCAGCCACCCTTCAGGATCAGATTAGCAGGACTGCAGAGATTAATTTTGATGCATTGGTTCTGTGATCGCTAAGCTCTATCTGTCCCTTGCTGTTTATGCTATCTAGCACGCAAGTATTACTGTTTGGATGCTTCAGCTGATGAACATTTTATCTTTATATATTCCTGGTTCTGCTCCTGGCATGCCCTCCTGCATTCTCCATTGAACCAGGTTTAATCCTCTGGATTGATGGTAATGATTGAGTGGGGGAAATGCTGGGCCGTGATGTTACAGAATGTGCTGGAGTATAGTTCTGCTGCTATTGATGGTCCACAGTGTCTTATGGACGGTTAGTCTTGAGTTGCTAGATCTGCTGAAAGTCTGTGTCATTTAGCATGGTGATAGTACCACACAACACAATAGAGTTTATGGAGACAATAGACTTTGTCTCCACAAGGACAGTGTGGTGGTCACTTTTACCGATACTGTCATGGACATATACCTCTGCAGTTGGTAGAATGGTAAGGACGAGGTCAGGTATGTCTTTTACCCTCTCGTTCATTGCCTCAACACATTCTGCAGACCCAATCTAGTACCTATGTCCTTAGGAGCCGACCAGCGTGATCAGTAGTGCTGCTGTAAAACCACTCTTGACAGTCGAATTTGAAATCCCCCAGCCAGAATACACTTCGTGCCCTTGCCACAGTCAATGTTTTCGCCAAGTGTTGTTTAACATGGAGAAGGACTGATTCAGCTGAGGAACGACGTTACGTGGTAATCAGTGAGAGTCTCCTTTGTCCATGTTTAATTTCTGTTGTTTCTGTAAGGTATGATTCCGTGAGTATGATTATGTCAGGCTGTTGCTTAACTATTCTGTAAGGCAGTTGTTCCAATATTGGCACTTGACTTCAGACGTCAGTAAGGAAGACTTTTCAGGTTCTACAGTGATGTTTCTAATGTTGACTTTTCCGGTGCCCATTTCGATGCCAGGTGGTCCAACCGGTTTCATTTGTTTGAATCTTTGCAGTGGTTGGTACAACTGAATGACCGATTAGACCTTTTCAGGGGGCGATCGAGAGTCAATGACATTGCTTTGGGTCTGGAATGGCATGTCAGGTTCCTTCATTGCAGGATATTAGTGAACCAGATGGATTCTTCTGACAATCGGCAATGATTTCATTCTCATCAGTAGATTCTTAATCCCAGGGATATTTTTACATTATTGAATTGAATTTCCACCATCTGCAGTGGCGGGATTCAACCTGGATCCACAGAACAGGAGCTAATTTTTCCGGATTGATAATCTATCGGTAATACCATGAGATCTACTTGGAACCACATGTTTTACTCAGCTGCCATTTCTTGTGCTGCCCTGTTTTTCATTCATTGCTTATGTTATTCTGGAATCTCATCCTTCATTAAATCCTGATGGAAATACACAGTCATGAACACATTCTCGACTGCTCGAATTTCATTCAGTCTGTTTAGTTTGAACAGACATTTCAAGGCAGCTGTACACCAGAGAAGAGCAGGAAAAGATAATAGGTGACAGTGCACTGTACCTGTCACCGGACCAGCATGCCTGTCCAGGAAGTATCTATTGTGGGTCAGAGAACCTCACTTATTATGGAGTGGATGGAGGCTAATCAGCCCATTTTGGAGTCACAAGCTCTCCAACTGCACAATTGGAGATCGAGAGAGTGTGTGAAGAGAGATTATGTGTGAGAGAAATAAACAGAGAGAGAGCAAGTGAAGGGGGATAAACTGAGAGAGGATTGAAAGGGGAGCGACTGTCTGAGTGCGAGAGGAAGAGGTGTTAGATGAGGGTGAAGTCAGATAGATCAGAAGACTGCATTTCGGTAGATAAATATGGACAGACAGAAGTTAGAAGCTTTATTTAGAAATTCCTCTGGACGGCAAGCCCTTTGCCTGGGTGCCGTACACTGTGAGCACTGTGCTGATACTGGCTGTCATCCCAAATAATTTATTTCCAACAATATCACAGAGCTGGGTTACTGACAGCTAAACAGAACCCATTCGGTCAATAGATTGGTTCCATAGAGAAAGCATAGTTTTTATATAGACTGTGCCAAGAGCAGCAGGAAATGATAACCACCACCCCCCCTCCACGACTCCCCCCCCCCCCCGCCCCGCCCACACCGATACTGTATGAGAGACTAGGCCAGAGAATCTTAGTGAGGGTACTCACTGACAGACGTGAAATCACGATCTTAGTTGTGGGTCAAATAATGATTGATAAAGTTTGCATACCACTTTCCTAGTGATGTAATTTACATTTCACTTTATATAGCTCAATATCAGGAGTGTATTTTAACAACTTTATCTCTTTGTACTTTGGTGTGTGCAGAAAATCATTTTGGTTCTGAATTTTATATTGCATAAACGCATTTCATTAATATTATCTCTGCTCATTCCTCATTGTAGGTGTACTCTTGAATCTGTTCTTCATATGATTATAAAGAGTTACATTGCAATTCTGGTAACTGGGGGACATCACTGTCCCTCCACCCAATCTAAAAAGCCATGTCTCCCAGCCCTCTCCATCTTCTGTCTTTTCCCCGATATCATAATCACAATGTTATTGAAGTCCATTAAATGACACTTCATGACAGTTCCTTAACATCGAAAGCATCACCAGCATGACCCACACCTGCCCTCCCTGATCCTGGAATAACAATCTGAACTGTGTTTGTCATGTGCAATTCTCTGTTCACGTATCCATGCCGTTTGTTTGTTGTAACCCACGATGTTTATGGCACATTTTGCTATCAGATCATGGATGATAGTTGTTTTCTCAATGTTTTACAGATATTGCAATGACTGATCAGTAGTGACAGGATTTATTTCTGTATTTATGAACAGAGAAGCATGCTTATGTTCCGTTAAACTTCTGGCCTTACTTCCATATACAAGGCTGACTGAATGATTACACACAATCAATCTGCCATCTTCACCATTCCTTCCTTCAGTCACACTCGCATATCACACCCAGAACGCATAAATGTTCAACGCTATTTTGAATTTTAATAAAGTAGCATTGAATTCAAAGGGGTTAACTGGAGCTATTTGTTCAGCCATTGTAATGATGTCAGTCTCCATGGATCATATGCGTCCCTAGAGTTTCTCTCTTCTATCAATAAGGGAATGTTTTCAGTGTTTTATACCATGGTGTGAGCGGGAGCATGTCCAACAGCAATAAGAGGGATTAGCAGCTTCAGAGAGAAGGGCAGGAGAGCTGAAAATCTGGGATCATTAGACTGGAATGTTCCAACAATGGACAGGAGTTTATCCGAAGGTCTTTACTGGCTTTCACAGCCTTGGATATCATTAGCATATCGGATTGAAGATGTACTGATGGTTATTCAAGCTGGTTACTATCCTATCCTTGCTACAGTTGGTGTTCCTGGTAAGTCACTCTGTCAGTTTATTGAAATGATCTGAATTGAATCGATGCTGATGATATGCAGATATTGTAAAGGTGCAAGCCGGCATTTTCAGCTCCAATCAAATTTCCATTCTTTAGAAATTAAAACTAGCAAATTATTATTTACAAATTGCTCACCAATACGCGACAGGAAAACACACTGTTCTCAGCCTCTTTGATTCATTTCCTCCTGCAAAGTGTATATCTCCATCTCCTCCCCACATACCAATCCTGTCCATTACCACCGTTAAGACGTCCAAGTCTCCTCCTCAGCCTCAGTTCAATTCCTGAATAAACCATCGTTTGTTCCTTTGTTAATTCCAGATATATCTGTTTCAAGTCCCTTCTAACCATGTGTCCAATACAAA
The DNA here is from genome assembly GCF_020745735.1 of Hemiscyllium ocellatum. Lineage (NCBI taxonomy): Eukaryota > Metazoa > Chordata > Chondrichthyes > Orectolobiformes > Hemiscylliidae > Hemiscyllium > Hemiscyllium ocellatum. The sequence goes on along the minus strand of NW_026867955.1, from coordinate 33,402 downwards.
ATAAATGCACGTGAGATGTTTGACTTGTTCTCTGCACAAAATCTGAAAGATGGGCAGACAGTGTATGGTGGGTCACGTCATTGCCTCGTATTCTAGAGCCACAGAATAATAATCTGTTGATGTCGACTTGCCTTATGCCCATTAGAGAAGGCAGTGTGTCATCCTTCTCTGGTCAAGGTTCTGTTTAACTGCAAACCCACGGCAATTTTTTGCACTATTTATTGTCCTGTGGGACAGCTGAACCAGCCACTCAGTTCAAGATCGGCATAACATCCTGGCCTGACCATGGCTACACACATCCCGTGAGGGCAGAACAAAAGGAATAATAGCTCCCTTCATCTGCCTGCATCCCATTTTCCAACGGCTCATTTCCATTAATATAGGTAGCCATTCACTATTTTAGATGTATCCTTTGTGATTGAGTCTCTTCCAAGAGTGATGTCCATCCCCAATGTCACCTCTGGTGCTGGTTCTTTATTAATGCTGACCTCCAGATATAAGGATGTTTTTAAATTCTACGTCAGTGGCAGTGCATTGTAAATGAATTGTTTCCTGTGTCACACAAAAGAATTGGAGCCAACTAAGTGAGGGAAAGGAATTATTGTGATCAAACCTGAGAGTGTTGCTTAGGCAGTATTTGGGGTATTGTGGACAGATTTTCTTTCCTTTATATGGAGTGATCTCCTTATCACAGAGAGAGTGAAGAGGAGTTCAACCAGATTAATCCCTGGGATGATGGCACTATGAGGAGTGACTGAAGGTTGATCTGTAGCGCTGTGAGAGAATAAGAGGTGATTGCATTGAATCCTGAGAGGGATGAACAATCACTTCTTATATGCTAAACAGTCAATGAGAAGGTGATAAATTCCATGCCTACTATTTCACTCAGGATGCATGATTCGGAACATTTTAAGTGTCTGGGCGGATGTTACGACCACCCACCCCAACCCCTACTCCCCATTGAGAGAGATGGAGAGGTCCAAGTTTTGAATAAACTCTCCCCACATTAATACAGTTCAGTTGGTGTGTGATCCTGCACTGAATGTTATATTATCCACCACCCTGACAGCAGCCACATTACCTTCATTCTAAAACAGTTGACTATTTCCAACAGTTTCTGACCTTCATGAAGAACATGAATCTATCTTCTCAGAGATGCAAGGTACTTCCTTAAGGTTTAGACCAGAAGACTATAAGACATTGGAGCATAAATTAGGACAGTTAGCCCATCGAGTCTGCTCCGTCATTCAATCATCGCTGATAGGTTTCTGAAACACATTCTACGACCTTCTCTCCATAACCTTTGATCTTCTGGATAATCAAAAACTATCGATCTCCGTCTCACATATACACAATGACCTGCCCCCACAGCCTTCTGTGGCAATAAATTTCAAAGATTCGCCATTCTATTGTTAAATAACTTTCTCCTTATCACTGTTCTAAAAGGTGTTCCCTTTCATCTAAGGCTGTGCCCTCTGATTCTAATCCAATGGAAACATCTTATCAACACCCACTCTCTCCAGGTCATTCAGTATCCTGTCTATTTCACATTCCCTCTCATCCTTTCAAACTTTATCAAGTATGGACCCAGAGTACTCAAACATTCCTCATGCAATAAGCTTTTCATTCCTATGACCATTCGCGTGAAAATCTTCTGAACACGCTCCAGGACCAGTACATCCTTCCTGAGGTATGGAGCTCAAAAATGAGCACAATACTCCAAATGTGGTCTGACCAGAGCAGGATACATTCAGTTCTTATATTCAATTTTTCTCGTAGTAAATGCTCCCAATCATAATTGCAAATACTCTCCTAAATGCTGCCTCAACGTGCAAGCTGACCTTGAGAGAACCCTGCACTAGAACTCCCAAGTCCCTTTGCACTTCAGATTTCTGAATTTTCTCTCCATTTGGAACATAGACAATGCCTCTATTCTTCGTGCTAAAGTGCATGACCTTACACCTTCAAACGTTGGAATACATCTGCCGATCTCTTTATCTGACCAAATCCTTGTTCAGCCTCTCCGCTTCCTCAATATGACCTGTCCATGTGCCTATCTTTGTATCGTCTGCAAACCTAGCCAGAGTGCCTCAATTCCCTCATCTAGATTGTTAATGTAACAAGTAAAAAGTTATGATTCCAACACTGAGCATTCTGGATCACCACTTGTCACCGGCTGCCATCCTGAGAAGTACACTTTTATCCCCACTCTCTGCTTTCTGCCAAACAGACAAGCTTCTATCCATGCCACCACCTTGCCTCTAACACCACGGACCCTTATGATACTCAGTAATCTCCTGCGTGACACCTTGTCAAAGGCCTTCTTGAATTCCAGTTGGATACCATCCATTGGTTGTGCTTGGTAGAGCCTGCTCATTTGACCTTCAAAGAATTCCAATAGATTTGTCAGGCATTAACTTCGCTTGATGAAATCATGCCGACTTTGCCCTATTTTACCAAACACTTTCAAGTATTCAGAAACCTCATCCTTCACAATGGATTCCAGGATCTTACCCACGACAGAGGTTAAACTATTCATGGTGGGTTTTTTTTGTCTTTTTCCTTACTCCCTTGTTAAAAAGGGGTGTCACGCTAGTGGGTTTCCGATGGTCGGGGATCGTTCCTTACTCTAGTGATTGCTGAAAGATCTCCACGATTGCCTCCACTCCACCTTCGGTATCTTCCTTATAATACTGGGATGTATTCCATCTGGTCAGGGTTATTTAACCACCTTCGGGCCATTACATTTTTTATCTAGCATGTTTTCCATGGTGGGGGCCATCATACTCAGCTCTGGCTCCTCAATATCTTAAATGTTTAAGGTGTTACTCGTGCCTTCCACCATGAAAACTGACACAAAGTAATTATTCAGTGCCTTTTCCATTTTCTCGTTCCCCACTACCATCTCTCCAGTATCATTTTCCAGCAGTCCAATGTTCACTTTTGCCGCTCTTTTGTACTTTATATATCGAAAGAAACTGTTACAATCTTCCTTTATCTTACTGGCTAGCTTACCCCCATATTTAATAATCTCCCTCCTTATTTGATTTTGTTTGCCCTCTGTTTTGTCTTTGTAAACTTTCCAATCCTCAGGTTTCCCACTGCACTTTGCCACATTATATCATTTTTCTTTTACTTTTACGCTATACCTGACTTCCCTCGTCAGCGATGGTTGTCCCATCCTCCCTATACAAGTCTCTTTTTCCTAAGGATAAATCTCTGCTGTATCCTGAATTAGTCCAACAATCTCCTGCCATTGCTGTTGCACTGTCTTTCCTGCTGGGCCCGTCTCCCAGTCAATTCTACCCAGCTCCTCACTCATGTCTGTGCAATTGCCTTTATTCAGGTGTAATACCGTTACTTCTGATTCTATCTTCTCCATCTGAAACTGCAGAGTAAATTCAATCATATTATGATCACTGTCACCTTAAGATCCCCTCATCTAGTCTGCCTGCACAAGCTAATCCAAAAAGCCATCACGTAGACATTCCACAAATTCCTTTTCCTGCCAACCACTATCAATCTGAATTCCCAGTCCATCTGTAAAATAAAATCCCACATGATCACTGTAACTTTGCCTTTCCTACAGATCTTTCCAGCTCCGGTTGTATCTTACACCCCAGCTCCCTGTATATAACTCCAACTGCATTTTTTCACTTTTTTGATTCCTCAATTCTACCGACACAGATTCTACACCATCTAAACTGATTACATTTCTTATTATTGATCATTGATTCGATTCCAATCTTAATACTGAGACAACTCTATCTCTCTGCCCACCTGCCTATCTTTTCGGCAGGATGAATATCCTTGAATATTCAGCTCCCAATCCTGATCCTCTTGCAGCGATGTCACTGTAATGCCCACTGTGTCGTATCTGCCAATTTATGGATGAGTTACGTTATTCCTTATACTGCATGCTTTCTGATATAATAGTTCAGTCCTGTATTACCCGTCGCTCTTCTCATTGTCATTTGTTTGACCAGCCGTTGGTACCTACACGGACCCTGACCACTGGATCATTCCCCTCCCGCACCAAGTTCTGCAACCCAGATGATATATCCCAAACCCGAGCACCATATAGGCAACACAACCTTCAGGACTCTTAATCCCGATCACGGAGGACGGTATCTATGCTTTTAACTATACTATCCCCAATTATCCAGCTTTGGCCAGCATGGTGACACAGGAATGCTGCCTCACAGTGCTTGGGACTTGGGTTCATTTCTAATCTCTGGACCCTGTCTGTGTGGACTTTGTAGATTCACCCGTGTCTGCATTGGGAGCATTAACTCTTTTCTCTCTCCACAGTACGTCTCTGTGTTTGCTTCAGATTTTGTACCATCTACAGTATTTTTGCTTTTGTTCGATGGAGAAATGCAGCAAATGTGACAGGTTTTTGTAAAAACAGCTGTGGTTCGCGGGTTCCTCTGGGTCTTTAGGAATCTTGCCCGGCCACTTGTCTGAGTGAAGTGTCCCTGGATGCCCATTCCATCTGTCTCAGTTCCCGCAGTCCATCGTCACTACATGCAGCCGTTCCTTGTGCCATCCCTGGGACTCCCCACATCCCATTGCCTGGCACTAGATACTCCCTTCGCAGGACTGTGCACACAACGACACCGGGAACTTTCTGACCCGCTGGGGATGCTGGGTAAAGACCCTGCCATTGAAAGGAACAGAATAAGTAGAATCCAATTGAATAGCAAAGCTGAGTAAACAGGTGGAATCATATCCATCTGCTCTGACGTATTCTAATCTTCTGTTTATCCTCGTCCATCTGCAAATAGATGGTCCATATGTACGCCTTGTCAAACAGGTTTGGTGGCGGGGATAGATATCAGATCCGGTGGTCATTGGACTGATTCAGTGGTCTCACTTTCCTGACGTCAAACTTAAGATTTTATTATCAAGTCTAACCAGTTTAATAAAAAGGCCTTGCTGGAGTTGTGCTGAAAAGATATTTGAATTCTGGAGACATTAGAATATGTCACATGCGAATGAGGTACGGAATCGTAAGGTAACACAGTTAAATACACGATCAAAGAGCTGGCAGGGGAGGCAGCACTTCCGATATGTGGATCATTGGGATTCCCGAGTCGGGAGGACATACACAAAAAGGACAGGATGAACCTGAACTGGCAGCAATTTATGAAATGTGGATTATTGGGATTCACGGGTTAGTATGATACACACAAGAAGGACGGAATGCACTTGAACTGATAACAGTCTCCGATATGTGGATCATTGGGATTCCTGGTTGATAGGATATAAACAAGATGGACGGGATGGACTTGAACTGGCAGCAACCTCCTGGAAGGCAGGTTTGCTATCGTCCTTTACGAGGGTTTAAACTTATGTTTGGCGGCGGTGGGGGAGGGGTGTGTGGAACCACAGCAGTAGGCCCACAGGTACAGTGACTGAGGAGGAGTTGGAGACTAATCCCAGTCCAGTTAAGACCAACAAAACAAAACAGTGCACTGAACACAATGGCCTGGCAGTCTGAAGTGTGCTGATTTTATGTCGCTGCATGTCAGAAAATAGGAAGAGATTATGGTTAATTGTCCACTGTGTCCTTCACTGGACCAGCTTGTCTCTCCAGGCACCAAAACTTGTTACTGTGGGTCAGAGAACTTCAGAATTCATACAACACAGAAGGAGGCCATTCAGCCCACCATGCGTCCATGAGCTCTCCAACTTGACAACTTGAAAATAGAGGTAATGATCGGAGCTAGACTGAAAGGGAGAGTAATAAACAGAGAGAAAGACAGTGCAGTGAGATAAACAGAGTGAAAAAAAGGAGCGACAGAGTGAGTGAGAGCAAGGGGTGTCAGACGAATGTGAAGTTAGATCAGGAGATAGCATGAGGAGGACCACACAGAAACTTTTCTTAGAAACTCTCACAGACTGTCTGGTGCCATACCCTGTGAGCACCATGCTGATACTGGCTGTCATCCCAAATCATTTATCGCCAATAACATCCCAGAGCTGAGTTGCTGACAGCTAAACACAATCCAATAGACCAATAGATTGGTTCCAGGGAGAATGTGGATTAATTTATATATTCTCGACCAACAGGAACATATGGCCCCTGTAGACACTGCGTGAGAGGCAGGGTGGAATCTCAGTGAAGGGACTCACTGGCAGAGGGGAAATCAGGATCGCAGCTGTGGGTCAAATAATGATTGATAAAGTTTGCACACCACCTCCATGGTTTTGTAATTCACATTATAACTGATATAGCTCCACATAGTAAGTGTATTTTAACAATATTGTCTTTTTGTAGTTTTCATATTTTGGGATGTACAGAAACGCTTTTTTATCTTGTATTTTGTGTTGAATAAACACATTTTATTCTTGAGGAAGAAAGGACCTGCTCCGATGGCACAGTGGTCATCTGAACCTTGCTGAGACAAAGTCCGAGTGAATCCTAACTGGGGCTGCAGACAGAGCTTTAAACTGAATAGGAGTGTGTGTGTGTGCGGGGTGGGGGTGCAGTTATAAGGTTTAATTAGAAAAGCCGAATTAAAAGAGGAGGCAAAAGTACAGAACTCAGTAGAGGTTATTAAAATCTCCAGCACAGGTACAAATAGGATAGAGCATCTGGAAATGTTTAACATATCAAACTTCAGGCGCACTGCACAAATGAATGACAATGAGAAGAGGGACGGACAATGCAGGACTGAAGAGGTTACAACTGAATGCATGCTGTATAAGGAATAAGGTAAATCAGCTTGTGGCGCAGAATTACATCAGCAGATAAGAAGCGAGGGGCATCACAGAGATGTGGCTGCAAGGGGATCTCAATATTTAAGGATATTTAAGGATAGGCAGGTGGGCAGAGGGAGTGGATTTGCATTGTTAGTAAGATATGAAATTAAATCAATAGTAAGAAAGGAAGTAAGGGCAGATGGTGTAGAATCTGCGTGGGTAGAATTGAGGAACCACAAAGGTAATACAACCACAGTTGAAGTCTTGTACAGGGCTCCAAAGAGTAGTCAGGAGCTGGGGCACAAGATACACCAGGAGATAGAAAATATGTGTAGGAAAGGCAAAGTACAGTAATCATGGGTGATTTCAATATGCAGGGGAACTGGGAACATTAGATTAGTAATGGTTCGCAAGAAAAGGAATTTTTGGAATGTTTATGAGATGGCTTTTTGGAGCAACTTCTGGTGGAGCCCACTCGGGAACAGATGATACTGCATTTAATGACGCAGGATTCGTGATGGAGATTAGGGTGAAGGTAAATTTCGGAAGCAATGATCAGATCATGGTTGAATTTATTCTGCAATTGGGAGAGAGAAGATAGAATCAGAGGTAACAGTATTTCAGCTGACTAAAGGCAACTACAGAGGCATAAGGGAGAAGCTGGGTAGAATTGACTGGGGGAGTGGTTAAGCATCAAAAACAGGGGAACAGCAATGGCAGCAGATTCCAAGATTAATTCACGAGTCACAGCAGCGATTCTTGCCGAGGAATTGAGGCATGGTACAGGGAAGATGAGGGAGCCAGGGCTGACGACGGAAGTCAGGGATTGCATACAAGCAAAAGAGCAAGCGTATAATGTGGTGAGGGGCAGTGGGGAACTAGCGAATTGTGAAACTTACAAAGACTAACAGAGGGCAAAAAAAGGACAGAGAAGATTAGATATGGAGATACGCTAACCAGTAATACAAAGGAGACTGTAAGAGGATCTTCAGATATATAAAGTGCAAAAGAGAGGCAAAAGTGAATATGGACCACTGGAAAATGATGCTGGAGAGACAGTAGTGGAAAACAAAGAAACTAATGAGGAACTTTGCATCAATGTTCATGGTGGAAGACACAAGTAATTTCCCAAAAATTGAAGAGAGTGAGAGGGCAGAGCTCAGTATGGTGATCATCACCAAGGAGAACATGCTAGAAAACAGAACGGTCTGAATTTGGATAAATCACCTGAACCATATGGACTACACCCCAGCATTGTAAGGGAGATAGCTGAAGAGGTAGTGAAAGCGAAAGTGGTAATCTTTCAGGAATGAGTAAAATCAGGAATGGCTGGAAAATTGCTAACGTGACACTCCATTTAATAAGGGAGTTAGGCAGAAGATGGAAAATTACAGACTGATTAGCCTAACCTTGTTTGTGGGTAACATCCTGGAATCCATCGTGAAGGATGGGATTTATGAATACTTGGATTTAGCAAAATAGTCCAAAGTCAGCATTGTTTCATCAATGGGAGGTCATACCCAACTGGAATACTTTGAGGGAGTAACGAGCAGATTTGACCAAAGAGAACCAGTAGATGTTATCCACCTGCTTCTATAAAATCCTTTGATAAGTTGGCACGCAGGAGGCTACTGAAAAAGATTAGTGCCCTTGGTGTTACAAGCAAGGTGCTAGCTTGGATAGATGCATGGCTGTCTGATAGAAAGCAGAGAGTGGGCATAAAAGTGTCCTTCTCAGGATGGCATCCAGTGACAAGTGGTATTCCTCAAGACTCAGTGTTGGGACCACAAAATTCGCTTTGTGCATTAATGGTCTACATGAAGGAACTGAGTGCATTCTGACGAAGTTTTCAAACAGTGCAAAGATGGAATAGAGGGTAGATAGCATCGAAGAGGTGGTTTGGCTGCAGGAGGGCGCAGTAGCACCCTCTAGCAAGCCTTCTGATGCTCGGCTTCCAGACCACCAACCTCAGGATACAACGCATCATCCTCCGCCATTTCTGTCACCAACAGTAAAACCACACCACCAGAGATATACTTCCCTCCCCAACCCTATCAACATTCTACTGAGACCATTCCCTTCATGACTCCTCGTTAGTTCACGCGTCCCCCCTCCCACACCCCAACAAGCCACCTTCCACTCCCAGCACCTTCCCTTGCCATTTCAAGAGGTATGAAACCTGTGCCAACAACTTCCTCCTCACCTCAATCCAAGGCCCAAAATGATTCTTCCACATCAGGCAGAGAAGATCCTGTGCATCCAAACACCTCATCTACTATGTCCATTGCTCCTGGTCTCCTCTACACTGGGGAGACAGGACGTCAACTTGCAGAACGGTTCAGGGAACACTCTCCGTCACACACCCAACAACCCCACTTCTCTGTGGCTGAATACTTCGCCTCTCCCACCACACCTCCAAGGACATGCAAATTCTTGGCTTCCTCCACTTCATTCTAGCCACCAGACGTCTGGATGAAGAGCGTGTCGTCTTCCACCTTGGAACCCTTCAACCACATGGTATCCAGCGCAATGTCACCAGTTTCCACATCTCCTCTCCCTCCACCTTATCCCAGATCTAACCCTCCAACTGAACACCGCCTGTTGAACTGTTCTACCTGTCTATCTTCCTTCCCATCTATCCACTCAACCTTCCACTCTCTCCACTCACCTCGATTTAGACATCGTCTTCCAAGCTACCTTCCTCCCAGCCGCTCCCATTCATCTCTCAATCCCTTTCCGCCCACCCACTTCATTCCCGATAAAGTATTTATGTCTGAAACGTCGAATATCGTGTTCCTCAGAGTCCGTCTGACTGGCTGTGCTTTTCTAGCACCACATTTTTTGACTCTGATCTCCAGCATCTGCGGTCCTCACTTTCTCCTGCTGAAGGATTTGCACAGGTTAGGGGAGTGAGCAAAAAAGTGGCAGGTGGAGTATAACGTGGGCAAGTGTGAGGTCATGCAGTTTGCCAGGGAATATAAAGACATGGACTATTTTCTAAATAGCTAGCTAGTTCAGAAGACTCGGGGGTGGGGGTGGGGTGCGGTGCTAGTCCAAGGATCTTGAAAGGTAAACCTGCAGGTTGTTAGCAGTTGAGAAGGCAAATAAAATGATTCCATTTATTTCAAGAAGGCTTGAATATAAATGCAGTGATGTACTTCTGAGACATTATAAGGTTTTGGTCAGGCTACAGTTGGATTATTGAGCAGAGTTTTGGGTCCCATATCTCTGGAAGGATGTACTGGCCCTGGAGCATTTTCCGATAAGATTCACAAAAGTGGTCCCAGGCATGAAAAGCTTAACATATGAAGAACATCTGAGGGCTCTGAGTCTATATTTGATAGATTTCAGAAGAATGTTAAGAGGTCTAATTGAAACTTATAGAATATTGAATGACTTGAACAGGGTGGATTTTGGGAAGATATTTCCAATGGAGGGGAGACTAGGACCCGAGGGGACAGAGTAAAGAGAAGACCTTTTCAAACACAGATAAAGATGAACCTCTTCAGCCAGAGAGTGGTGAATCTAGGGAATTCACTGCTACAGAAGGCTGTCTTGGCCAGGTAATTGAGTATATTTAAGAGTTAGGCAGATAGGTTCTTTATTGTAAAGGGGATGAAGGGTTACAGATAGAAATTGGAAGAATGGTGTTGAGAAGCTTAACAACCATCATTGAATGGCGGAGCAGGCTCAATGGGCTGAATGGCCAAATTTCTGCTCCAATGTATTCTGGTCGTATGGTTAATATTGGCTCTCCTCATTCCTCATTGGAGATTTATCCTGGAATTTGATTTTCTTATGATTTATAAAGAGTAACATCCCTCCAATCTCTGCAGCCATGTCCCTAATAACATAATCACACTGAAATTGAAAACCAATGCATGGTACTTAATCACAGTTGATTGACATCGACAACATTAACAGCATGACACTCACCTGCCCTCTCTGATCCTCGAATAACCATCTGAATTGTGTGTCATATCATATTCTCTGTTAACACATCCATGCCATTTGTCTGTTATAGCTCATGTTGTCGAAGGCACATTTGCCTGTCAGATTATGGTCGAGAAAACTTCTCTCCATATTTTACTGACATTATAACCACTGATCAGTAGTTACAGACTGTATGATTCCATTTATAAACGGAGAAACTTGTTTATATGCTGACAATCCTTTGACATTACTCCCATATGCAAGGCAGATTGAATGATTACACGCAATCAATCTACCATCTCCAATATGCCTTCTATCTGCCACCCCCACATATCCCAAGCTAAATGAGTAAATTTTAAACGTTCTTTTGAATTTTAATAAAATCAATATTGAACTCAAAGAGGTTAAATTGAGTTATTTGTTCAGTGACTGTGATTAATGTAAATCTCCGTGGATCCTAATTATCCCAGTGGAGAGTTTCCATCGTTGAAAGATAAATGGGCTCTGTTCAATTGCTATCCCACAGTGTGAGTAGGAGCATCACTTACAGCACTAACAGGGATGAGCAGCTCGAGAGAGAGGGAGAGGAGAAAACAAAAAATGAGAATATTAAACAGGAATGTTACAATAATAGATCATAATCTGAGGACAATGAATTAGAATGTTCCAACAATGGATCCGAATCTGAGAACATTGGACTGGAATCTTCAAACAATGGACAGGAGTTTATCCGAGGGTCTTTACTGGCTTTCTCAGCCTTGGATATCATTAGCATATCGGATCCAGAATATCCTTTGGATTATTCAAGGTGGTTACTATCCCATTCTCGCGATAGCTGGTGTTCCTGGTAAGTCATTATATTTCTGATGAAAGGGCTCTGGCCCGAAACGTCGAATTTCCTGTTCCTTGGATGCTGCCTAACCTGCTGTGCTTTAACCAGCAACACATTTTCAAGTGATTATATTTGTCTACTAAACTGGGTTGAACTGAATTTCGGCTCCTGATATGTACATTTTGGAAAGTGCAAGACAATATCTTTACTTCCAAACAAAAATTCATTTCCTTATATATTATAACTATCAAACTACGATCTATGAATTACTCACTGATTTGCGAGAAGGAACCAGACTCTTTTCAAACTCCATAATCCATTTTGTCCTTCACAGATAAACATCTCCATGTCCTCCCCACTCACCAATCCTGTCCAATACCGCCATCATTATATTCCAGTCTCGTCCTCGGTCTCAGTGCAATATCTGAATAAACCATTTGTGCCTTTGTTCAATCCGGATGCAACAGTTTCACGTTCCTTGTAACCATGTCCGTCACTAAATAATTGCTATTGAGAATTTTTAACTTGTTCTCTGCACATAAGGGAAGACAGTTTATAGTGGTCAAGCCATTGACTCATAATTTAGAGCCACAGAATAATGGTCTGTTGATATCTCATGAAGGAATTTGGGGAGTTTAAAAGCAACCATTATCATTTGTTATAAAAACCAATCTGCTTGCCTCAAGACCTTTGGGAAGTCAATGTGTCATGATTCCCTCCTCAGGTTTCCGTGTGACTTCTGTGATGAACACGTGGGTGGGCTGTACCTTTTAGAGAATTAAAAGCCAACAATAACGACCTGACAGCACCAAAAGTTCTGAAAAATAGATATAGTGTAACATTTGGTCGAACAACCCAATTAGCTCATTGTCTCGAAACAAATTCAACAAAACATTTTAAATTATACCCCAAAATACCCACCTCCAACCAAGTTTCAATTTATTATATTGACAATCTTAACAGCCAATGATATAATCCAACAGTTTGGCGGTACAAGACCGTGGAAAATTGAAAAATTGCGAGAAGAACCGCCAAGTTACCAGCAAGCAAAGACTGCCTGAAAAATAGCTATCTTTATTGACTAGTAACTGGTGAAGCAGAGTCCCCAAGAAGAAAAGAAGACAGGAAAATGGAGAAGAACCAAAAGCTTCCTGGTTTTGAGATAAGCAGTTTTGTTTTGTATATCTTAATTAGGAGTCTTGTCGGCCTAGTATTGTGGAGGGGGAAGGTAAAAGACAGGTTAGAGGAAGAAGTTGTAAATAGTCGTTTGTTTATTATTCTCTGTTATACTTTAAGAAATAAAGTTGTTATTTTTTACTTTAAATAGATTTGGACTCTAGAATTATCACAGATTACTGCATGGGATAAATCTTTTCTCTGTTTCTGGTTTTAATTAAGCAGGAAGATTTATCCTCTGTTGTAACACTACAAACCCATAGCTATGCGTTTTACTCTTTACGGTACTGTGGAACAGCTGAACCAGTCACTCAGTTCAAGATCTACATAACATGCTGCCCTGGCCAGGGCTTCATACATCCTGTGAGAGAAGAATAAAAGGAAAGATAGCTCCCTTTTTCTGCCTGTTTTCTGTATTGCTACATCTCATTTCCATTCAGATACGTGATCATACCCTATTTTAGGTGTATACAATCTCATTGAAATTCTCCCCGAGAGTGATGCACATCTCCATAGGAATCTCTGGTGCTGGCTTTATTGATGCTGACGTACAGATCTAAGGCACTTATAAATTCCATGTCAGTCGTTGTGCATAGAGAAGGAATGGCTTTTTGTGGCACATGAAATAAATGGCGGTGTCTAAATGAGAGAAAATATGTTTTTTGACAATCCCTGAGAGTGTTGTTGAGGCAGTATTTGGGGTACTGTGGATAGACTTTCTCTCAAGTTTCACCAGACTAATCCCTGGGATGTTGGCACCATGAACAGTGAGTGAAGTTCAGTGAGAGAATGAGAGGTGATTGCATTGAACCTTAAGGGGAATGGAAAATCACTCATGTCGTTCTAAACAGACACTGATACGGTGATAAGTTCCATGGCTTTCTTTCACTCAGATTACATGGTTCTCGATAGTTTAAGAGCCTCTGAGAACATTCCACCCAACCACCCCTACTCCCTATTTCAACTGAGACAGAGAGAGAAAGAGAGGAGAAAGAGAGGAGAAAGAGAGGAGAACGAGAGAGAGAGAGAGAGAGAGAGAGAGAAAGAGAGAGAGAGGCTCCGGCTTTTGAATAAACTCTCGCAACATTAATACAGTTCAATTGGTGCATGATCCTGCAATGAACGTCATGTTTTCCATAATCTCGAAGCAGCGACTAGACCTTCATTATAAAAACGTTAACTCTTCCCAGAATTACAGAGAGAAGGAAAGTCTTTTTTACGCGACAGGAATGAAACGGAGATGTCTAAGTGGAAAAAGAGTTATGGTGATCATCACTGAGAGTGTTGTTGAGGCAGTATTTGGGATATTGTGGACAGACATTCTCTCCTTTATAAGGAATGATCGTCTTGCCACAGAGAGAGTGCAATGGAGTTTCACCAGACTAATCCCTGGGATTATGGTACCTAGAGGAGACAGTGAAGATTAATCTCTGGCGTTGTGAGAGAATGAGAGGCGATTATATTGAAACTTGAGGGGGAAGGACAGTCACTCACGATGTTCTAAATAGACACTGATACAGTGAAAAATTCCATGGCTTCCTTTTAACTCGGGTTGCATTATTGTCGATAGTTTAAGAGCCTCTGAGAATATTCCCCTCACTCCACACCCAATCCCCATGTCGCATGAGAGAGACAGAGGGCCAGTCTTTGAATAAACTCTCCCCACATTAATACAGTGCATTTCGTGTGTGGTCCTCCACTGAAAATCTGATTATCCGCAATCCCTACAGCAGCCACAATACCTTCATGCTAAAACAGTTAACTATTCCCACCAGATTCTGACTTCCATGGAGACGATGGGTGTGTCTTCTCGGCGATGGAAGATGCCTCCTTGAGACTTGGCACAAATCATTTGGCTTCCCTCCTCATTGGCAGCAAACTATGTTAAAGCAGCACACGTTCTATAAACAATGGAACCATGATTAACATCATGGAGCCCTCTATCAGTGCCGTCTCGGTTTCATTGGTTTGTCATGTTGGAATATCAATGACCCCCTCTTGTTCTGGTATAACTGTCCCGTAGGGATGAATAGACTCCTCCTGGTCTCATGGAACAGGTTTAAATGTCTGATTGGGCTCTGCCTGTTCCTGTTTAACAGCTCGATGCACTGAACAGACCACTCTTCTTCCTGTCTAACAGGCAGGAGTATTGAATGTGCTGTCACTCTTCCTGTTCCTGAATGCTAGCTCATACCTGTGTGCAACCAGCTTGAGATGCTGAATGAGCTCTTTTTTTAACTGTGGAAATGTGCAGTGTCTGGCCGTGCTGTTACATAAATGTTACCGACACTTTAACAGCACAAACCGGAATGCTGTCCGGGTCTTTCTGCACATGGACACAGAATGGTTCAGGAGCTGATGGGGGACAAAATGTTCTGAACATTCTGTGATCTTCAGTCATCATACCTACTTCAGATCTTATGATGGGAAAATACATTGATGGAGCAGTTGAAGATATTTGTGCTGAGGGGGCTAACCTGGGGATCTCCTGCAGAGATGTCCTGGGACTGAGAGGATTGTTGGCAATTGACCCCAAACCTCTTTATTTGTGTTCTGAAAGACCCCGTCCAGTGGGAAGGTTACATCTCATCCGCATTCAGCTCAAATAAGTAGGTGGTCCCGTTGCCATCCTCAGACAAATACAGCCTTGGTCTCAAAACCATTCGCTCTTTCCTGAGCCCCTGTTTTCGCCTCTTGTTCATATCAATAGGTGACGGTGTATGTATAGGGAGTGCTTTCCTCTCACAGAAGGTAATCACTGTCACGAATTATCTGGGCTAGAGAGCTAGGGGAGCTATATCACTGAAAGTATTTAAGGAGGAGGTAAGTGGTGAAGAATTGGCCATTAAAGAGGAGTAAATTTCAACAGTAGATCAGCCATGATGGTATACAATGGCTCGATCATCCGAATTACCTGATCCTGTTCCTTTTGTTTCATATTCAGTAATTGCAAAGGTAATGGCTTTAATTTTCCTGAATTTTCTTTTATTAAACGTTGCAATCAGAGAGAGTAAAGTATTTTGTGAGGTATGGGTATGCCGGCCTTTTGTTATGGGGGATTATCCGTTTTGATCTTAGCTGAGAAATAGTATTGAACCATCCATGACTTTCTGAAAAGTGAATCAGCTGGATGCATATTATCTCCTGTCAGGGCGATTAAAGCTAGAGAATAAACTTTAAGGAAAAGATACATTGATATTAACACACAGACTATGAAAAACCTACCGATATTTACATATTACACAGACACATGTAAGCATGTCTTCAAATTATAAAGTGGGGACATTTTTTTGCGATTGGAAGGAATTGTGTACAACAAGAGCAATGACACACCTGCATACAACCCATAATCAGGTTTTCCAGAGAGTGTTCGTGGAGATCGCACATGGTCCAGTTTGGTGTTCAGTTGACAAAATTGTATGTTCCAACGCAGAGAGGGAGAAAAATGTTCCCTGTCTGAGAAGCAGCAGCCGATTGATCCCTCTCTCTTACTGCTGCTCAGTCCTGGGTTGCTACGTTCTATTAAACCCCTCACAGCTCCTGCAAGGAACAGATCGAGGCCACTTGCTCTAAATACCTGGTCAACAGTAACACAGGATCTCATTCAGTCCCTCAAGACTGTCGCACATGGTTTGGTGTCCGTTGGAAAATGTCATTTGGTTCGAAAGACATCTCTAGTCTCTTTATAGTGGTTTCTCTCTGCAACTCTAGGTACCATAATCCCAGGGATTAGTCTGGTGAAACTCCATTGCACTCTCTCTGTGGCAAGACGATCATTCCTTATAAAGGAGAGAATGTCTGTCCACAATATCCCAAATACTGCCTCAACAACACTCTCAGTGATGATCACCATAACTCTTTTTCCACTTAGACATCTCCGTTTCATTCCTGTCGCGTAAAAAAGACTTTCCTTCTCTCTGTAATTCTGGGAAGAGTTAACGTTTTTATAATGGGTTGAATGGCCTCCTCCTGGACTGTGTACTGTACTGAACGAGCTGAGTTACTTCATTCTATACTCCTATGTAATTCCTTAGAGGGGCGGAATGGTCTCCTCCTGTGTCATTGGAACGATCCTGTCTGACAGAATGGAGTGTTCCCCAACCCTGTAACAGCCTCCAGGGTGAATTGAGGGAACAACACATGGGGTGGGGACAGCAGTATATCTCTGTTACAGCCTCGAGGGTGGACTGAGGGAACAACACATGGGATAGGGGCAAAAGTTCAGAATGTTCATGGTTGATCCGAGTATGTCTGACCATCCATTTCCTGTCTGTTCCCAATGAACATTGACTCTCCTGTCCACTAATGATCAATGGAGCTCAGCCTTGAATAACTTCAATAACCGAGTCTTCACTGCTCCCTGAGGATGAGGACACCACAGGTAGCACAACGCTAAAGTGAAAGGGACGTCCTTATTTCATAGTGGGACTGTTATTTTAAAACTGTGTTAACTGAACATCAAATCACCACCTCTTTTCAGGCATAAGGACAGAATAATTCGGAATAATTTGGAACATAATCCATTCCGGACTCCAAATCTATCCCACATTCCCATTGACTCTTTCCATTCAAATATGTATCACACCCAGCCTCTGCTGCTGTCTCAGGAAGAGAATGCCTGATAGCATAATACCGCAGGAGCATTAAGGAAATGAGCAGATTGAGGCCATTCAGCTTATTGAGTCGGAACTTCCGTTCAATAATTTCTTATATGTACCTCGACCTCATTCTTCTGCCTTCTCCCTAGAATCCTTGATCTCCTTACAAATCAAAAAAACATATCAATTTGTGTCTTAATGACACCAGTGTCTGTGCCTATGTGTATTTGTACGCGAGTAAGTGTTTGTGCATGTGTCTGTGTGTGTCTGTATGTGTTCGTTTGCCTGTGTGTGTGCGTGTGTGTTTGCGTGTCTACATCTGTCTGTGTTTCAGTCTGTGTTTCTATCTGTATTTATGTCGATTTGTATGTGACTGTATATGTATTTGTGTGTTTATACGTGTATGTATACCTATCTCCTTGTAAGTATTGTGTGTTCGTCTGTGTATTTCTGTGTCTACGTCTCTGTGCAGTGAGGTATTTGTGTTTTTTTTTCTGAAAGTGAAAGGACTGTTGTTGGAACTGCCAGTGGGTTTAAACTGAGAATTGTCTTTCACTGAACATTGCTCCTTAAATGGTCAGTAGGACGTGGATGTTTCGGATACTCCACACGAGGTGTCCTGGTACTCTCCAGCTCTTTAAGAATCCTCCCCACATGGCGGGGGGAGGGGAGTGAGGGAACGGATATCGAGCACTCCACTACCCGGTTTGGCCCTTTCTATCCTAGTCCAGGCTGTTTCTCCTGGAATGGGAGAAAGGGATGGAGGGAGAATGGGAATGGGTGACCCTGCTGTTTGTGCTAGTGTAGGTGGGGGGAGTTGTGAGGTGCCTGGAATGAGTCAGTCGACAGTTTTGAATCTATATAGTATTATTAGTTGCTGAATTCAATAGTGAGAGTGGTAGTGCCTGAGCCTTATTTGGAGACAGAACGTGAACCTTGTTCAGGGATATGTGGCATAACAGATATATAGTGAGTGTGAGGGAGCAGACAGTATCTGGTAATTCTTATCCTAACAGAGCGAGGAGGATATTGTTGCTTGTCCAGTATTGTGGGACATTTCTTCAGATCATCTCAGCGTCGAGGTGAGCCTCCCGGAATGTCTTCTCCAGGTCTATCACTAATAACGACACAGACCTGTCCCTCAGCTTCCACAGAATCAGTTTAGGAAGAGCTTACAGATAGCAAGGAGAAGCAAATATTGGTGTGTTATATATCGAAACCAAAACCGTAGCAGAAAAACTGAGCATCATATGCTCTGGAAATTAGACAGGCAAGTATTGTGTATACCGCAGCCTTATTGAATGGTCTCAAGTTGTATCTAAACTGCGTCAACTGTGACAGCTGAAGCTGTGAAAAATAATTTCCGTTAATGTATATGAGGTGGGTTGAAGAGTATGTTGTGAAGCAAACTAGAGAGCAGGTTATTTCAGATTTGATGTTGTGTGGTCAGTAGGACGAATTATTAACCTTGGTCTGAAGCAGCTTTTAAGGAATAATGACATTTATAAGGTGCATTTTACAAGGTGTCTGCATACAATATGGAAAGCTCGAATATTCTAGTCAAACATCATGGAAGACTGGAGGCTAGAATGTCATGATAACTACAATGAGTTTGGAAAGTACAATGTCACATTCAGTGGGAGACAAGCAATGGTTGTTAGAGTCATAGAGTCCGACAGCACAGAGACAGGCCCTTCGGCCCAAACTGGTTCATTCCGACCAAAATGTTCATCCACGCTAACCCCATTTCCCTGCCATTTTCCCGTATCCTTCTAATCCTTTACTATCCATGTATTTGTTCAAATGCCTTTTAAATGTTGTTAATGTATCCGCCTCAACCACTTCTCATTCCATATGCGTACCAGCCCCTGTGTTAAAAAGTTGTTCCTCAGGTTCACTTTTATTCTGTCCCCTCTGACTTTACACTGATGCTCTCTAGTCTTTGATTGCCCAACCCTGGCAAAAAAGAACTGGGCACATTCACCCTATCCATGTCTGACATGATCTTATAAACCTCAATATGATCTTCCCTCAGTCTCATGCACACAAAAGTAAAACGTCCTAGCTTGTCCAACCTCTTTCTATAACTCAGACCATTGAGACCTTGGCAATATCCTTGTAATTTTTTTCTGCACTCTTTCCAGTTTAATAACATCCTTCCTTTAGCAAAGTGATCAAAACTGAACATAACACTACCAATATGTCCTCACCAGCATCCTGGATAACTGCAACATAACTCCCTAATTTCGATACTCAGTGATATAAACTGATTAAGGCCAGTGTGCCAAAAGCTTTCTTCACTGTCTCTCTGAATCAACTCCCAGAGAACCATGCACCTGAATTCCAAGGTTCCTCTGCTCCCCTACAGCCCTTAGGACCCAACCATTCACCATGAAACTCCAACCTAGATATGACTTTCTAAAATGCAAAAACTTACACTGATCTATATTAAAATCCATTTGCCATTTCTCAGCCAACTTCTCCAGCTGATCAAAATACTGCAATAATTTCTGAAATTTCTGATAACCTTCCTCACTCTCCATGATGCCGCCTGTTTTAGTGCTGTCTTCAAACTTACAAATCATGCCTGTACGTTCTCATGTAAATCATACATATATGTAATATGTAGTGGTCCCAGCTTCAACCCCTGAGGCAGTCCACTATTCACAGGCCTCCAGTCTGACCAGCATGTTTCCAGTATTAATCTCTGCTTCCTACCATCAAGGCAGTTTTGTACCTAATTTGCCAGCCACCCCCCCCCCCCCCCCACCATCAATTCCATGAGATCTAATCTTCCAGAGCGGCATACCATGTGTAACCTTATTGAAGACTTTACTGGAATCCATCTGGACTACGTATACCACCCGGACCTCCTCAACGTTGCTGGTCACTTTATCAAAGAACTCCAACAAAATTGTGAGTCATGATCTCCCTTGCACAAACTCCCGTGCTGAATTTGATGTCAGGCTTTTGCCCGAAACATCGATTTTCCTGCTCCTCGGATGCTGCCTGACCTGCTCTGCTTTTCCAACACCATTCTAATCTTACTCCGAACCACACACTGTCTTTCCAAATGCATGTATATCCAATCTCTCCGAATCTTCTAATGTAACTTATCCACTAGATTTTAGGATTACTGGTCTTTATTTCCCAGGTTTATCTTTGTAGCATTTCTTGAATTCGGGCTCAGCATTCGCTCTACTCCAGTCGTCCAGGACCTCACTCTTTGGCCAGCGATGATAAAAAAAAGAGCCAAGCAGTGTTCCCGCAATTTCTTCTCTATCCTCCTATCCTCCTACACTGTTCCTGAATATAACTGGTCAGGACCAGGAGTTTTTAGAAATACTGCAAAGTCTGAAACATATGTCTATTTATTTCAGGTACAAACACCAAAGAGTGAGAAAGTGACTCAATGATGGTTAACATAACAAATTAGAAAATATGTTAATCATAGGAAGTGACTTCAGAAGAATTCCAGCGATTGTGGAAACCTGAGAATTCTCAGAAATTAACGATCCAGAAGAGGAAGGCCATGAAATTGAAAAGGAAATCAAAAAGATAACATGTCTGCTGACAAACAGGAACACAAAGACTGCATCAATTTGCGATCTATATTTCAAAGGAGACAAAATAAAAGCAAGGTCAAATGTGGAAATTTGTAATCGGGAGAGGAGAGGTCATTGTGGAGAACAGGGAAATGACCAAGAAAGCAACCAGTTACTTTGCATCTGTCTTCATGGAGGAAGATTCAGAAAATCACCCAGTAATATCAAGTGATCATATCGGACTCCTGGAGCTAAAGACATAAAGTCAATTCATATCATTAACAAGGTAGTACTTGAACATGGAGCTGGATTGAGCATGGATAAATCTGACGAAACAGATGCACTTCCTATCAAAATGTCCGAAATAAATCACCAATAGTAGTATTAATTGCACTGTCGATAACTGTGTTTTATTTTCCTGTACATTCTGCAGAGACAGGAAACTATTGTGGATAAACGTGAATCAAGCACAATAGTTGAATGGATGGGATCCAAACAGCTACAAAGGGAAAAAGACATATTGTGGAGAACTGCAGACCAATTAACTTGACATTTGTCGGGAAACTGTTAGAATCTATTACACAGGATGAGATTTTTGCTATTTAGAAATTAACAGCAACAATGGAGAGAATCAGCATGCATTTCTGATAGAGAAATCATACTAGATATACTTCGGAATTGTTTGAAGTTGTTTCTTACAGCATAGATAATGGGGAAACAGTAGAATTGGCATATATTGGATTTTCGGAAGGGTTTCTATAAGATCTCTGTAAGTTCGTAAATGCAATGAATGTGAAGGGTATTTGGACGAATATATCTAAGTGGAAAGTTAAAGTTTGGTTCGCCTTCATTTAAGAGAGTCAGAACATGTTGAAGCAGTTTCACAGCGTGTTGGTGGGATTGTACCTGGAGTATAGTGCATAGTTTTGGTGACCGAATCTCATAAAGGATATACTGACCACGGAGGGTGTGCAATGGACATTCTCCAGATTAATCCCTCAGATGGTGAGATTGCCTGTTGAGGAAACTCGGCCTGTGTTCTCTAGAGTGTCAAAGAATGAGAGGTGGGTCACAGTGAAATTTAGAAAATTCAGAAATGGGGCTTATGCCCGAAACGTCGATTCTCCTGCTCCTACGATGCTTCCTGGCCTGCTGTGTTTTTTTCCAGCACCACATTCTTCATTTCTGTTACTCCAGCATCTGCAGTCCTAACTTTTTCCTTATTTACTTTGGAGCAGAGAAGGCTGAGTGGTCCGTGAATCAGAAGGATAAGATTATGAGTGACATGGACAGGGTGGATAGACTGCTATTCCTTTTAGTCAAAGGGCCACACTGTCAAAGTGAAGGGTTTGAGGTTTAACTGAGGACTTGAGGACTGTTTTTCACCCAGATTGTGTTGTGGTGTGGAATGCACTTCTTGAGAGGGGAGTTGTCATGGTAACCTCAAAACCGTTAGAAAATACATGGTTGTGCAGTTGAAATGCCATAAGATTCACAGCTACTGGTTCTTGTGCCGGAAATTGGGACTAATGTAGACCGTGCTGTATTTCTGATGGGGCATGACTGTGCTTCTGTGATTGTATACATGTGGAAGGTCAATCATTGAGTAGCTTATGATAGGAATTGATGGGTTTCTGAAGGATATCTTATCAAAGTATATCAGAGTCAACTTGTGATATCTTCTGAAAATACGTCAATGGCAAAATTAAGGGAAACATGGTGCAGCGTTCTTACAGTCTGATACCAGATAATTGAGAACAGGGAAATAGCAATAGAACTTTATTCTGATGAGAAAAAGGGAATAGCAACTAAATTAGCAACTAAACAGATTTAGAGAAAAATATTGGACTGAAATTAATGGGCATAGACAAAGTCAACAGAGATTTATGAAATAGGAATCTTATTTGGGAAAATGGCTTTTAGCAAACTTATGGGGAAGGTATTAATGTAATACGATTGGAATCTCAGAAAGATTCTTGATAAAGCCCCTAGACTTTTTGTGCAAATTCGAATCCTGTGAGACTGGGTCTAATATATGGTGATGGTGTTAGAATGGGAGACCTGGCAGGAAACAGTGAGTAAGAATAAAACCAATTGTTTTAAAATGGAAGGCTTAGAGGATATAACAAGGATCGAGATTTGACATCCAGTTATTCCCAATACACATCATATCTTTGGTTGAGTGGCTAAAATGCAATATTGCCAAGGCTGCTGACTCGACGAAACGCTGTCAAATTTTGAGTGGATGAGGAGGATGTACAAAAGACTCCGAGGTGATTGAGATAAGTGGAGAGACTGGGCAAATACGTGGTAGATGGACAGCAATGGCAAAGATGAGATGTTGTGTACTTTGATCGGAACAATAGAATGACAGCCTATCATTTGAAAAGGGAGTGTTTGAAAAAATGTTGCTCTCTAAATGTACTTAAGCTGCATTTTTGTTTTATTTCCGCGCAGCCCTCCGAGTCCATGTCGGGCAGTGAGTTCTGAAGCCAGAAGTAAACACTGGGAATGGCATTGGCACGCTAACCAGTGTATGTAGACCCAGCAAGTGGGGAGTTATAACATTGAAAACGATCTGTATCTCCCTGTACACCAGTCAGTGAAAGTAATATTGCAGGAGCAGAAAGCAGGTAGGCAGAGAAATGGTGTATTCACCTTCATTTGAGGGGGATTTGAATACAGGAGTGAGGATCATTTACTGCAGCTGTACAGGGCCTTAGTGGGACCCCATCTCGAACATTGTGCTATAGTGTTTGCAGTTTTGGTCTCCTTGCCTAGTAAAGGACAAACCTGACATTGAGGGAGAGCAATGGAGGATGACCAGACCGATCTCTGGGATGACAGGCTTGTTTTGGGACCAGAGTTTTGGGGTGACTGGGCCTGCATTTCATGGAGATTAGAAAAATGAGTGGAGATACCATTGAAATATATCTAACTCTGACAGTGTGAGACAGATTTGAAGCAGGGATGATAGTTCGTTTTATAGCAAACAGTCAAATCGTATTTAATACACAAGCGTTATCAAAGAACCGCGTGTATATTGAATAGAGGAGCAATCTTGATGGGCCGAAAGCACTACATCAGTTCTCGTTTTATATTTCACAATGCTTAACCATATTATGGGATATGAACATTGTATAGAGAAAACTGCATTGAGGAGATCTTCGGCTATGAACTAGAATGGGGAAAGCTCAATGCATTGAATGACGGACTCCTTTCCCCATGTTTCTGTGCAGTCTGTGGGAAAGCTCTGTAAATGTTGTCACTAGCTCTCAGGTGTTAGGAAGGAGGCCTCTTTGGGGTCGACAGGACAGTGTTTCCCATTCCCTTTTCTGATAAAGAGGCTGGTGCCAGGTGTTCTGTCCAATTTTATTCCTTCAGTCCTCAGAGCAGTTTGATACAATTGAGTGTCTTACTTGGCCGATTCAGAGACCATTGAAAAAGGTTACCACATGTCTGTGCGTCTGGAGTCACTTTTAGGCCAGACCAGGAAAGCACGGGAGATTCACTTCCTGAAAGTACATTGATGAAGAAGATCGATGTTTACAATCAACATTGGACACAAGATCACTGTTACTGACACCAGATTTGAGGTCTCGATATTTTATTAATTATTATTTAACTTCCATCATCTGCCAAGAACATTAGCCTGGTCTGGATTCGTAATCCAATGATATTTCCACAACAGCACCATCTCCACATCGGGACCTATCGGAAACTACACTGACCTGATTATTTCGGTGCTACTTGACAGCTCTGTCAAAAAGAATTTCCACCAATTTGATGGGACTTCAAGGTAGTAATTGATCAGAGTGTAATTATTCTCCTCTGCGGGGACTGGACATAGCTGAGTAATTTTCCATATTGCCAGGGAGATGTCAGAGTTGGAGCTGGAATGAAACAGCTTCCCCGAGGACACGGCTTGTTGTGCAGCACAAGTCTTCAGTCCTATTGCAGGAATGGTGTCAGGGTCTATTACCTTTGTCGTATCTACAGAGTCCAGCTGTTTTTTTTTCATGTCACATATAGCAAATAGAATTACTTGAAGACTGGCATCTGTGCGTCTGTGGGCATCATGATGAGTGTGAGTTGGATCATCCACTTAACACCTCTGGCTAAGGATAGTGCAGACACCACATCCTTGACATTTCTTTTCACTGATGTACAGAGTTCTTACGATATTTATGATGAGGATATTTGTGGAGTCCTCTCCTCCAGTACATTGTTAAGTAGTTCATCCACATTTATACTTGGATTTAGCAGGACAACAGAGCTTAGATACGATCTGTTAGTCTTGGGACCACTTCCCCCTCTCCATCAGAAATTATTTCTGCTGTTTGGAATGCAACCAGTCAAGTGTGGTAGCTTTAATGCGTTGTCAACAGATTTAGCTGCACATGAATCCAATTTTGGCATCAGCCTTGTATTCAGTGACCTAACCTGGTTTCTGATGCGGTAACACTTCCATTTTCATATTCTCATTCTGCTGAGGGTATCTCCCTGGTGTCACACCTCCAATTTGTTACTTTAACTCAATCCATTTAAGGTAATAATCTAAATCGTTTCCTTTCCACGACGTCAACTTCTGTATTTGAAGTTAACATGTTTCCCTCTGTTTTTCTCCCTGACCATGATTAAATGCTCTGTAGTGTCAGTGATGTCAGTATTATGCAGTTTCAGAGTCAAAGAACTTGTGCACTATGCATTATTGTTCAGTTCCCAGCGTATGGCTCTCCATGCTGGACTGGATGTTTGAGCATCTTTGACATCCTTCTTTGGAAATTGTCCAAAAACAGAAATTGCTGAAGAAATTACTGAAAATGTTGCAGCATCTTCTGGAATGAATGCAGAGTTAAACTTTGAGGTCCAGTGACCATTTAAAAACCGCCCAGTTTCTCCAGGATTGTTTGTATTTTTTTATTTCCAGTATTAATAGTTATTTGTTTTAGTGAAAATTTGTTCTGTGCCTATTCATTTCTGGAGAAACACATTATGTCTGTCAGAGTCTGCAGAGACAGATAAACAGCGATGGCATTTCAAGCCCAGTGTGACACTTCTTCAGAACTGAAAAGGATTGGAAACTGGGATTTTTAATCTCTTGTCAGAGGTGGGGGATGGTTGATAGGGAAAGGAGGATGTGGCAAAGATAAACGGGCTTTTAACACTGGTGAACGAGTGGATGATGTAAAATGGGTTTAAATTAAAGTATGAATGGGGGAAAGGGGTTCTCTCTATTGAGTGCAAGATAAAGAAGACACAACCACACAAGGTCATAGGAAGGCCAGGCGAGAGAATGTTGACTATGTGGCATTATATAGATTTGGCCATAGATACGTTTTCACTGTCGAGTACGTCACCCCTGTAGACAAAGGAATTCAGTTGCTTGACTTCTTATTGGAACTAGTAAACTATTCATGCTGCCTTAGTATTGTAATATGGAGAAAACTAAATCACCATGCGAAGTTTGGGCTGAGTAGTGTTTACCTGTCATGTTTAATATTGTTTCAAATTTGCAGTGCTGATCATTAAATGTTTGTTCTTGAAATTAGTATCATTTGGAGTGTAGGAGGTTGTGGGGTGACATTGTAGAAGTTTATAAAATCATGAGAGATTATGGATAGGGTGAATAGCCAAGATCTTTCCAGCGGTATGGGGGAGTTCAGCCATAGTTGGCTTAGGTTTAAGATAAAGGAGGGAAGATTTGAAGGAACGAAGGGGCAACATGTTTACACAGAGGGCGGTGTGGATATGGAATGAGCTGGCAGAGTATGAGTGGTAGATGCATGTACAGCTAAAACATTTAAAACTCATTTGGACAAACATATGAATGGGAAACATTTAGAGGCCTATGGGCCAAATGAAAGGAGGGGGCACGAGCTTAATTTGGAAATCCTGGTCAGCATGGACATTTAGAAAAGTTCACACAGAGTCAGTGCGGGTTTGTGAAACGGAAATTATATTTTGCCCTGTAAAATTATGCAAAGTACTTCTGGAGATGCCTGAGAATGTAACAAGCGGACTTGATACAAGGGATCCAGAGATCCAGGCTTTCCAGAGATTTTCCACAAGGTATTACAAAATAAAAGTGCTTACACAAGACAGAAGCTCGTAGGACGACGGATAATGTATTAACATGAGATGATGATTGATTAACACATAGAAATCGGAGTAAGGATTAATGGATCTTCATGGTAAAGATATATCTGCTGGAGTACACAAATATCAATCCAATGACATCAGTTATTTACAATCTATACTGATAGCCTGATGGCGGGAGCTGAGTGCGATATACATCCGGGTTTGTGGATGACACTGAGAATCAAAAGGCAGGCTGCTATTTAATGGAGCGGACTTCCAGAAAAGGAGCAGTACAAATGGATTGGAGTCTTCCTGTGCATGAAACGTAAAGTCAGCATGCTGATGCAGCAAGTAACCAGGTTATTTCATTAGGAGGTTTCCTGGGCTGATAGGGTTGAGTTATTGAGAACCTCGAAGATGGTGAGGCGATTATTCTTTGCGGTTTAAATGAATGAGGAGTGATACTGCTGAAAAATACAAGACACAGAAGGGGCTTGAGGAGGTAAATGTTGAGAAATTGTTTCCTCTCCTGAGGGGATTCTCGAACTGAGGACACAGATACCGAATATGGAGCATCGATGTCAATTTGAGATGCAGAGTGATTTCTTTTCTCAGAAGATAATGAATGTCTGGAATTCCCTAAAGCAGAGAAGTATGGAGGGATACAAGGAGTCGGCACGAAAGTGGAGTTGAGCACTGGAGTAGATCAGCTATGTTCATATTAAATGACAGGACTAGCTTGAGGAGCTGAATGGCAAACTCCTGTTCCCATTTATTAATTTCACATGTTATGCTTTTGGAAATTAACTGATTATTTCCTGAAAGTCGTGTTGTACAATGTTGCACTCAGGGAGAGCAGACGATTTGTTTGAGTTAACCCTGGGTGGGGTATGGGGGCTGTATTCACAGTGAATCTGGGTCTGTAACATGACTCCCATCTGGAGCAGAAGTTACAGAGAGGGGAAGCCTGGAAACAGAGATTGAGGGTAGGGGTCACTTCCAGACCCAGCCTGGATTTTCCAAGTGCATTTCCGAAACTACACCTAACCATTGGAGTGGTGTCGATCTGCTCCTGTGCAGCAGGTCCGAAGGGCTGAATAGAACATCAGAACACAGGGCTGAGAGGCACGAGTGGGCAATTCGGCCCTTTGACACTACTCCACCAGTAAATAAGATCGTGCCTCATCTCATTGCGGTCCCATCTGCACTTTCTCTCCATGCGCCATTATCCCTGCTTCACCTGTCTATTGGTAATCAGCCGAAGCCATCCTCGATATCATATAATATAGACGTTTGTAACTAATATAACTAACAGAGGAGCATGGTGAATCTGTGGTTAACACTGCTGCCTCATATCACCAAGGAGTTTGGGTTCAATTCCAACCTTGGGCAACCCTCTATGTGGAGTTTGAACATTCTCCCTGTGTCTGTGTGGGTTTCCTCCTGATGGTCCAGTTTCGCCTCACAGTCCAAAGATATTAGGCTTAGAGTGGTTTGGCCATGCTATAGTGCCCAGAGATATGTAGGTTAGGTGGGTTAGTAATGGGAAATATAGGGTTACATGGGGGCAGGTCTGGGTTGGATGCTGTTCAGTGGGTAGGTGTGGATTCAATGCGCAGAATGTCCTGCTTCCTCACTGTAATGGTTCTATGACAATGATAACAAGTTTTGACAATACAAACACACAGCGGGTATCTACCTGATCCACTCTCCTCAAGGTTTTGTATGTTTATATATGATCAGCTCTCACTCCATGTCTGACCTGTTAAAGCCGCCATAATATAAGTCCTTCATCCCTGGAATACGTCAAGTGAAACATCTCTCAACTGCTTCCAATGTAATTATATCCTTTCTCCGGTAAGGAGACAATAAAATCTTTCACACAGATGAGTTACTTTTTTTGTTTCTCAGTGTTGTGAGTCTGTAACACTCTTCTTCGCCGAGCATTGGGGGCAGAGATATTCAATATTTTTGAGTGCACACAGAAGGTTCACAAATAACAACAAAGTCAAGGATTATTGAGGAATGGGCAGGAATGTGCAGTGTGTGGGAAATTCTGACAGTGGTACAAATTACACTGTTCCAGAACATCCAGGAATATAATGCAAAATGAAATCAAATAGATAAAAAATTATAATGCAACAATGGTAGAATAAAGTATCAAAGGACCATGGGGCTGCTCTGTCATTAGAGAGAGGCCACGCGTGGTGGTTGTCCTGAGGGTCACCACACGTCGGGAAATGGGGTGAGGTTGAGAGACCATCCCCTTCCTGGTAACCTCTGTTCGTGTGGTGAATTGAACCTGCGCGGTTGGCCTCCCTCTGCATCACAAACGAGCCGTCCGGCCAACTGAGTGGGAGACCGTGTAACTGCTACAGCCAGAAACAGCCACAGACAAAGGGGAAGAGGAACTTTCATAACAAGGTAAAGGTGCAACTCAGGTAACGGTCAGATAACGGCTAAGGATGAAAACGTTCTCTGCTAGAAACTGTATTTTATAACTAGCCAAGTGGTTAGAAGCTGTCTTTGGCTGAAAACAATAAGATGAGACAAGTGAAATAACCAGAATTATTAATTGAAATTTTATATCTATAACCATAAAATAAATGCATATATTTTATTACATAAAAGTATAAAGCTGATGGAATGTATTGAAAGGGGAGTCCATCTGTGGGAGAAATGCCCTCGAACAGGCGCTTGAAGAAAACCAGGGTAAATGTGCCTGAGTGTCATCTGCTCAGTGACAGAAACCCAGGGAGTTGAATGACTGGATGTTCCTGTAACATGGAGCTGACAGAACCAACAGACCACCCGCGATCTCATTATATGCTGGAGCATGTTCGAAGGGCTGAATGGCCTCATGATGGATTTGAATTGTCTGTGTATTGAAAAACATACATCGCTATTCCTTGGGCATTGACATTTTCCTGAAAATGGGATTTTTTTGAAAGATTATCTGGAACCTTCCAAAATCGGCATTCTCTCGAACATCCTATTGCCATGTTGGGGTATTGCAAAGGCAAGAGAGAGAGGAGAGAGAGAGAGAAAGAGAAAGAGAGATGGGGAAGGTGCGGTATGCAGCAGTGAGAGTGGTAGAGCATTGGCCTTGTTTGGAGGTAGGTGCTATAACAGATATACAGTGAGTATGAGGGAGCAAAGAGAATATGGTGACCCTTTTCCTGACAGAGCGGGGAAGGTTATTGATGCTTGTCCTGTATTGCTGGATATTTCCTCAGACCGCAGTTACTGCACTGTGCTGGGAGGTGACCTTAGACCATGTATGGAGGGTCTGGTAGTGTGGCCACCTCTGATAAGAGAATGGTACCATCTGTACGAGCCCATTCACATATCCTGGTCGACAAACCGTGGTGCAATTGCCTTTATCTGTCATGCTCGGGGTAAACCTTCAAGGGCAGCTCGGAACTGAGAAAGCTCGAAAGTGTGCTTTCATTGGCCTTTTAAAGGTGGTACCAGGGCCAGAGATCACGGTATAACCAGGGATATCCAGGTGATGGTTATTACCTCCAGCCATGCTGGGTGGGAGAATCGAGCTGGTATTGAATGAAAGGGACACCATGGGGTCGGGGTGGGGGGGGTGGGGGTAGGTAATGAGGTGAGTTCGATAAGATAGCACCAGGAAACTAGCTCGACTTCGTGCAGACAATCCCTCTGTCACACTCAATTAAAATGTCACTGAGATAAATTGTTGTTACATTCAACCTAATGAGTCATAGACTCTGCTGTGCCCACTCACAGTTACAAAGCTGCAGAACAAATGTTCATCCAAAAATCCATCATCTGAACTCACACCAATATCCCATTCACTCACCATTCCTTGGAATACTGGCTCACGTTGCAGGATTCTGTCGAAATATGTTCATTTCAGCATTCTGAAAACTGTGATCTTCCATGAAATTGTCTCTCAACCTTCCTTTCTCGTTTTCCCCAAAATCCTTTTGTTTGTTGGAATTTAAACTGATTCCCTCACCATCACTCTCTGGCAGTGGTTTTCACACCCACAGCACCCCCTTGTCATGGTATAATGGAGATATGGAGCTGTAAATGGATGGGAGCTTCACATCCTGTCATTTTCAGCATGGGCTGCAACTTTCCCCACGCTGGGCAGGGATATAACACAGTGTTACTGAGCAATGTACTGGGGTGGTGTACACGGCTCTACATGCGGGGAAGGTAACTGCTCAGGTTTACAGATCAATTCACTGCTCTTCACTGCACAGCTCCTCATACTGAACAGGTTCTTTGTTCACGTTTAATGAGCAATATATTGGTGTGGGTTGAATATCACCCCATGATGGACAGAAAGGTTCGTCCGGGTTTCTGAATCAATGCACCCGTGTGAACTGCACTGCTCCCTAAGCTGGACAGATAGCTAGTGGACCGGTGAGACCTGCAGAGTGGTCCATCCTGGATAGAATGCAGGGTTTTACTGAACCTGGTCTGCACTATATTCCATACTGGACAGATTGCTGGTTTGTACTGAGCCTGGTCTGCACAATATTTCATCCTGGACAGATTGCTGGATTGTACTGAGCCTTCGTCTGTACGGTATTCCATCCTGAACAGATTGCTGGGTTATACTGAGCCTGGTCTGCACAGTGCTCCATCCTGGACAGATTGCTGGATTGTATTGAGCTTGGTCTGCACAGTGCACCATGCTGAGCAGATATATCATCTGGGCTTACACGTGTCTGAGCTGGATCTGTGAGGTGGACTGTGTATGCAATATACCTCCTTATAGAGCTATCCCTCCTCCACCTCGGTGCATTCCGCTGTCAAAGCACGTATTTCTGCAACATGTTGTCCATTAAGTAATTCTCCAATTAAAATGTTAAAATCTTTCCTTATTGCTATGGACCCGAGCAGACCACCCCTCCCAACACATGACGAAGGTAGTCTCGACCCAAACGTTCTCTTATTTTAAAGGTAAATGTGAGGTGCTGTGTTTCAGAGAGAATTCGTTTTGTCAAAATATTTGACTTTAAGCAAAACACAATCTATTCAAATACAACAACAAGTGGAACTTGAAATAACTTAATTCTTTTTTGGAAAACCTAAAAGAATTCTAGGTTATTTAACTACTCTATAGTAACTGCTCCAATATAGTGACATCCCATGAACATATACTTAGCAAAAAACAAATTCAGGAAACAGATCGTCTCACATGCAGTTCTCCAATCCAGGAGGAAAGAACATCAAAAGCCAATACCGAGAGAAATCTCAGAGAGAGTGTGTAACAGCCAGGAAAGATTTCCACCCTTCCAACCCTGCTGAGACGCCAGCAATAACTGGTGAAAGGTAAAACTAAGAATCCTGGTTCCGTGAGAGTTTGACCATCACTCCACAGGACCAGGCCGCAGCTGCAAGGGCCATAAGGAACGGACTGTATATGCACCGTCTGTGCCACTGTAGGAGCCTCTCAAAAATTCCTAACCTCACCTAAGCCGTTAAGTGATGGTAAGACAATGTCACAGTTAAATATAAGTAAATAAAACGAAAGGATGCGGCAGGCCCGGTGATCAGACAGAGAAGGCCTTGTGACCCCAGCAATTCCCATCCTGCCAAAGCATAGAAGGATCATTGAGCTAGTGAATACAAAGCATCATCACTCTACCTCAACTCTAACTTTACAACTGGAGGCGTGCTATTAGTCCAATAGTCAGCAATATCAACGTCCCAACCAGATCAAGTATTGAGGGTTGTAGTGAAAAGGGTTTACTGGAGCTGTTTGTGACTGTGATTGATGTCAGTCTCCCTGGATCCTAACTGTGTCATTAGACGGTTTCCCTCTTCTATTAGTAAGGGACTTCATTCAATCTGTTATGCCATCGTATCAGCGGCAACGTCATCCTCAAGATGATTGGCTCAGCAGCTACAGGGAGAGGGAAAGGAAGAGAATCTTAGAACAGACTGGAATGTGACAACAATGACTCAGAATCTGAGAACATTAGACTGGAATGTTACGACAATAGACAAGAGTTTATCTGGTGGTCTTTATTATCTTTCTCAGGATTGGCCATGGTTAGAGTTGCGGATACGAGCCATATTGATGAGTATTCAAGCAGGTTACTATCCCATCCCCGCTATTGTTGGTGTTCCCGGTAAGCCTATCTCTGTCAATTCGATAAATGATTGTGAAGGTTATTGTTATTTCTGTTATTTATATTTAACAAATACATAATCTGCTATCTTCAGTTTCAGTCACAAACTCCCCTTCATTTCCATCAATTTCAGACTCCTCACTCATAAACATCTAAAAAGGAACTAGACTGTTCCGACCCTTGAGTCTTCCGTTTGCCCTGAACAGTTTTATGTCTCTATATTCTCTCTGCCACCAAACCTGCCTACACCCCCCTCGATAATATCCCCAGTCTCCACCTCTGCCTCAAAGCTGTTGCTGAATTAGCCATCATCTGCCCCCTTGTTAACTTCTGATTTTATGGCTCCACATCTTTTCTGACCACTCTTCCAGTTACAAATATTTGGACCACAAACTTGTTCTTGGCACACG